>NW_024104324.1:0-59934 GCF_003945595.2 Pipra filicauda | reverse complement strand
AACAGGCACCTGCAGGTGATTCCTGTTGGGGCAGATTACACTGCAGAGATAAGAAATTATCTTAGCCAGAAACCATGGAATTGAAACACAGACAAGGAAAGCTTGTTTACATATACCACCTAATATTTTTATACTATCTTTTAATTAAGCAGACTTGCTGTCTCCACGAAAATCCTTTTACCACCTTGTTTGCCCCATCTCCTGTTGTAATTGTGATAAAGAAATAGCTGTTTATCTGTTTGAAGAAAAATATCTCCCTGCACTTCCTGGACCCTCAACCTCAAATGTGAATACAATGTATGTCCCCCCTTCCCTGAACCCTATATATAGCTAGAGTTGTGTCAAATTCAGCTTTGTACCCACAAAGTGGATCGTGCAATTATTTAAACCATCTTAGACTCCTTGTCCCAGTTCCCATGGGAATGAATGAAGACCAAAGCCAGGAGTGACCTGCTGGGACACAAAGCCCTGGTCACTTCTGAGGGGCCAGAGGTGACCGAGATTCCTGCTGGGAACTGCAGGCTCCAATGGAGCAGTTCCTAGGCACAGGGCAGCAGCTGTGGGATCTTCTTGGAGGCTGCTGGGACATTGCTTTGGCCAACTTCAGTGGCAGAAGGGGCCCACATGTAGGACAGGGGAACCTGTCACTGTTCCTCCTGTCCAGGGCAGCCCACAGAGGTGCTCAGCTGACCAAATGCAGGGAGGGAGGCCTCTCTCCTGTTCTTTATCAGGGTATTTTCTACACATCCTTAGAGTACAATGGCAGTTGTCTCCTGGACATCCCTTCCTTGCTGAACATAATTCAGGGCAGCTGAACCTGAATTTCGTACCCAAAGAGGGGCCTGTAGTGCCAGGGGAGGTGCCAGGGCTCTGCAGCACAAGTGCAGCAGCTGCCATGGACAGCACAGGGCCTGTGCAGGGACCCCGTCCCCATTCCCAGCAGTTGTGGGACAGGCACCACCCAGGGCTCCTCAGACACATTGGGGGCCTTTGGGGCAGGGAGTGAATCCCAGCCCTGCAGGGACATAAGGTCTGGCCCTTCTCTATCCAGCTGGTGCTGGGCAGTTCCTGAATACAAAGCACATCCCAGCAGGGTCTCCACTCCTGTGCATTCCCTTTTTGTGTGGTTTAACCCCAGTGAGCAGCCAAGTGCCACAGAACTCACTCAGTCCCCCGACCTCCCCCTGCACTGATGTGGGGAGGAGAGTCAAGGAAAGACAAAACCCGTGGGTTGAGATAAGAAAAATGTAATAACTGAAACAAAGTAAAGTATGAAAATAATAATAAGTGTAGTAACTGTAATAATAACTGTATTGAAAAGGGAGACAAAAGAAAGAGAGGAATAAAACCCCAGAGGAACAAGTGATGCTCAGCATGGTTGCTCACATACACTGCCCAGTGCCCCACACCCCAAGCAGTGATCTGCCCCTCCTGCACAACCTCTCCTCATGTATCCACTGGGAATGATGTTCTGTGGTGTGGAATATCCCTTTGGAATGTCCAGGTCGGCTGTCCTGGCCCTGCTCCCTCCCAGGTTCTTGTGCACCCGGCAGAGCACAGGAAGCTGGAAAGTCCTTGATTAGGGTAAGCACAACCAAACCATCAGTGTGTGATCAACATTGTTCTCCCATGGAACCCAAACCACAGCCCTGCACCAGGTATTAGGAAGAAAATTAACTCTCTAGTTAGGAAGAAAATTAACTCTATCTCAGAATTAATCTGTAGTTAATCTATAGGAAGATTAACCCTATCTCCTAGGAAGAACAGCCAAGACAAGGTTGGTGTCCACCCCTTATTCCACACCATTTACACCATGTCAGATCCCACACTTTCCAATACATTCCACCATCACCTTTCCTATCATTTGATATAAACCCACAGATCTCATTGCTTAGTCTATGAAAGTCTATTGAGTTCATTTAGTCCAGGATTTTAGGCTCCATCTGCCAAAATACTCTTTCAGGGCAGGAAAAATGCTGTCTACTGTGAGATTGTTGCCTGTTGCAGCCAGTTCTTGTTCCATCACCGCTGTGCTTGTCTGGTTTCCTCCAAGCTCATTGTTCATTTCTCTCAGTGGTTTTCACTGTAATACCCCTGACACGGCAAAGAGTGGCCACAGCAGTGAGAATGCAGTGTTAGAGAGTTACCACCGTAACACAACTGAATTCCTTGGCTATTCTCACCCAAAATCCAGTCCCTTCGAGGCACACACTGGATTTCTCATCTTTCCCTCCTTCCCCACCAAGTGCCTCCATGTCCTTGAGACACGTGAATCCCACGGGTGCACTTCCCTTTGCCTGAAGCAGGAATAACCCAGACTGTCTTCTCAGCATGTTTTTAATGTGCACTACAGGAACTTTATCCCTTTCCATGGCACGTAAAAACTTGGATTGGACAGGGCCAGCCCAATTGGCACATCCCCCAGTGCTGAGTGACCAGGTGGCCTTTGCTAAATGTGCATCCCAATGTTGGCAGGTCACAGCACCCACTGCATCATTCCATCTTTCCCAAGGCTGGTGCATGGCAGGTGTACTGGTTTTAGCACCATCAGGAAATTAAAATTCAGATAAGTCAGAGGGGCCCTCACCAGTACCTTGTCCCTCTAAGTTTTTCATGTTATCCCACAGATTTCCCAGAACAAGCCTGATCTTGTGCCCCTCCCCCATCATGTCCAGTGTAGAGCCCTGTGACTCTGTGGGGGCTCATGGAACCAAAGGGACCCTGGGACACTGTGGGGGCTCATGGAACCAAAGGGACCCTGGGACACTGTGGGGGCTCATGGAACCAAAGGGACCCTGGGACACTGTGGGGGCTCATGGAACCCAAGGGACCCTGGGACACTGTCAGGGGCCTCGTGGTGCCCAGGGTTGAGGAATCCCGTGGGTGCAGGTGGCTCAGGGAGCAGCTGCAGTTGGAGCTGTGGGATGAGCTCTGGGTGAGGGGCCTCAGACCAAAGGCCGTGAGCTGCTGACCCTGGAGCAGCCAAGGGAGAGGACACTTGGAGACAGGGCAGGAGCCCGGGACTCAACAGGAAGAGCAGTTTGTGTGCTTGGAGTGTGAGGAGATAAAACCCCAAGGAATTTTTTGTTGTCGGTCCTTCCTCGAGGCACCAACTCAGGCTGTTTCTGTGTTTCTTCTCCAGGAATGAAATGTTTTATTGTTTCTAAGACATGAGACTCTGCCATGGGAAACCTGGGGTGGAAGCAGTGAGGAAACCTAGTCTGACTGTGAGAGTGGGGGGTGTGGGGAGTCACAGGGGATCCGTCGGGTCACTGGAGCTGCTGCTGCTGAGAAGGGGCCTGAGTGTCAGCAGTGCCAGTCTGGGCTGGCGGGAGAGTGACTGCCAGGGAGTGTTGGGAATGGTGAGCCTGGGAAGTTCCCTTAAGAGTGTGAGGGGGATCTCGTGTGCAGAGACCCCCAGGAGCCCCCTGAGCCGCTCTGCTCATGGCAAGGATGCAGAGAAGGCAGAGTTACTGAACACCTTTGCACTGACAAGACCAGCCCTCAGGGATCTCTGGCCTGGGAGACCAGGATATAGGAATGTTGGAAGGAAGATCTTGCCTTGCTCATGGAAGATTGGGTCAGAGAACACCTCCAAAAACTCTACCCCCACAAGTCCGTGGGACACTTGATGACCTCCTGTCACCAAGGGGACCCTGTGACACTGTGGGACCTCGTGGTTATCAGTCTCTTCCAAACGTTGTGTGCAACTACACAGAGGCAAAAAAGTGGAGCCTGAGCGTGTTGATCCAAACTATTCCCATCTCACCTGAAGATGTCCCTGCTAACAGAGGTCTTGTGTGTTCCCTCTGCTCTCTGGGCACTTGCATCCTTTGAGAGCTGCCCATCACTCTGGTAGCCAAGAGCACAGGGCGGGGGATCCCCTGGAGGGGAGCAGAGACATCTTTCCTAGATCACCTTGCTCAGAGTCCCATCCAACCTGGACTTGAATGTTTGCAGGGATGGGGCATCCACCACCTCCTTGCAAATGTGTTCCTGTGTTTCAGCATTCTCACTATAAAATAACTCTTCTTTATCTCTAGTCTGAACTTACCCTTTTTTAGATTAACTCCCTCACCCCCTGTCCTATTGTGACAGGCCCTACTGAACCCTTTGCCCACATGTCTCTAAACAGCTGCCTTGAAGTACTGGAAGGCCCCAAGGAGGTCTCCCCACAGCCTTTTCTTCTGCAGGCTGAAGAGCCCCCACTCTCTCAGCCTGTCTCCATGCGAGAGGTGCTGCAGCCCTGGGATCCCCTGGGTGGCCTCCTCTGGAAGTGCCCCAAGAGGTGCGTGTCTTTGCTGTGCTGAGGAGCCCATGGAGCTGCAGGAGATGCCAGGGCTGGCAGGGGAATCCCCCCAAGCCATTGCCCTTGAGGGCGGGTGCGTTGCAGACAGCCAGAGGAGCCCAGAGCAGGAGGCAGCACTGCAGGGGGGTCTCAGCTGAGCGGAGCAGAGGGGCAGAACCCCCCTCCCCTGCTGCCCACGCTGTGGGATGAGCCCAGGACACGGGGGGTTGTGGGCTGTGAGCTCCCATTGCTGGCTCCCATCCTGCTTTTCATCCCCCACTATCCCCATGGCCTTGGATGCAGGGCTGCTCTCCATCCCTTCAGCCCCGAGCCTGGCCCTTGAGATCTGGGGGCATTTGACACCCGCTGGCTCCTTTGATCCCCTTTCCCATCCCTCCCAGAGCACAGGGAAGGACTGAGGGGACTTGGCTGATTGTCCCTGACCCTCCCCTGCCCCGACACCAAGCTGTGCTCCTTGGGGACGGTGCTTGGACAGCCCCAGTCAGACCCTGTTTCCCGCTGTGCCCCCAAACCACCGGGTGCCCCAGGGGACGTGGGAACACACATGGACACAGGAACACACCCGTGGATGTGGGACCACACCCACCCAGACAGACACAGAGCATTTGTTTTGCTGCAGGGGTTTATTGATTCTTGCAGGGAAATTGCCAGGGCACCCAGGGGATCAGGGGGGTCCTCCAGGGATGATCATCTCCTCATGCCGCTGGAGGGGGCCAGGACACAGGTGTCACCACCACTTCCAGTCCTGAAAGACAGAGCCCCAAACGTCACCCCCGGTGTCCACAGGGACATGGCAGGGGCCTTGTCCCCACCCCGTCTGTCTGCAGGAAGCTGGGGCAGGAGAAGGGAATTGGATGCTGAGATCCATGTGGGCCCCAGAGCCCCTGAGCCCGGGATGCTCTGACACCTCCCCGAGCCCCTCCCTGCCCTCCCGGTGAGCCTGGGGGTCTGCAGAGCCCCCAGTGCAAGGCCAGGCTTGGGGGCAGCTCTGTCCAGCTGCCCCGGGACACGGAGCAGGGACAGCCCCCTGCGTGTCCCTCTGCTGTCCCCAAGCTCTGCCCACTGCAGAGGGCTCAGGGACCCCCCAGGGCCCTGCCAGGCTCCTTTGGGGGGCTGAGGAGCCTCCCATATTTCTCACCTGGACATGCAGAGAGGCAGCCGAGCGTCACTGGCGCATCAGCTCCACCTGGTCAGCCACGGGGGGCTGGGGACAAAGGCAGGGTTAGAGACACACTGGGCTGGTTCTGGGACAAGCTGGACGGGACTGGGACACACTGGGGTGGACTGGGACACACTGGGGTGCACTGGGGCAGACTGGGTTGTACTGGGGCACACTGGGGTGTACTGGGACACGCTGAGCTGTGCTGGGGCACACTGGGATGTACTGGGACACACTGAGCTGTAGTGGAACACACTGGGGTGGACTGGGGCACACTGGAGTGGACTGGGACACACTGGGATGCCAGGAAGGGTCGTGACCATGAGAGGGGAGGGTCTGGGCCCAGCAGAACTTGGGGTACCCACCTCAGACCCCTTCACTCAATGGACATCCATGCCTCCCTGGAGAGAGAGCCTGAGGTGTCACTGGACACTGGGGCGTTCCCAGGCCCAGGAGGGATGGGGGGACTACATTTCCCCCCATTTCCCATGCTAGGGGCATCCCAACTCCAGGACTTACCCCGACACATCCACCTCCTCCTTATCCCGAGATTGGGAGGAGAGCAAAGGTTTAAGCAGGATTGGCCCCTGTGGGGCTGGGGGAGGGACACAGGTGTCCCCAGACCCCCCAGCCCATGGTTGGCCCCCGGTCTGAGGGGGAAAATCCCTTCTGCTCCCCCCAGCCCCACTGCACCCAGTTTCCCATTGGGATCCCTGTTCGTGCAGGGCCCAGGGTGGGGATGAAGACAAGGACAGCCAGGGGAATTCAGGGCCTGCAGGAGGGTGGGAGGGAGGAGGAGGGGACTCAAAGAGGGTGAAGTGGGGGGAATTGGGGATCCCACAGGATGGGCATTGGGGTGTGGAAGGGATGGGACTGTGAGGGATGCGGGTGGGGGAATGAAGCAGGGCAGGGGTGGGGGCAGGAAAAATGGGGAAGGGGAGAAAACTGGAATAGGATTGGAATGGGCTCTGGGACTGTGGGGTCAAGGAAGGGGATTTCTAGACACGAGTGTCATGGGCAATGGGAAAGGGAAAGGATTAGAGGAGAAAGAGGGGAAGAAATGGTGTGGGAATGATGGCCTGTGTGTGTGTGGTGGGGTGGACTGGGGTGTGTGGGAATAGAGTGGGGGCCCTGAGGAAGAGCCTCCCTGGTGCACACTGGGGTGGACTGGGGAGCACTGGGATGGCCTGGAGGGTGGTGGCCACCAGAGGGGAGGGTCTGGGCCCAGCACAAGCCCTGGTACCCACCGGGCCGCCGATCCCGCCTGCCTGTAGAGAGACAAGGAGACGTCACTGGTCACTGGGGTGTCCCCAGTGCCAGGAAGGGATGGGGGACCCAAAGTGCCCCCCACTTCCCACACTGGGTGCCCCCCAACTCCCAGACTTACTTCCCCACATTGGACGCTGTCGACCTCAATGGGCTGCAGGAGGAGAGCAAAGGAGATGAGAAATGGGGACCCTGTTCTCTCCACATTTACTTCTGTAAATTTTCCCTGTGACTGGGGGAGGTGCTGGCACAGGTTGCCAAGAGAAACTGTGGCTGTCCCATCCCTGGAAGTGTCCAAGGCCAAAATGGACGTGGCTTGGAGCAACCTGGGCTTGTGGAAGGTGTCCCTGCCCATGGCAGGGAGTGGCAAGGTATGAGCTTTAAGGTCCCTTCCCACTTAAACTAGTCCATGATTCCATGATTCTGTGCTGAGACAAGGCAAGTCTCTGTCGTGGGCAGTGACTGTAAACCAGTCCATTATCCCAGTCAAAACCAGGACAACAGGACAGACACCTCCTGCTGAGTCTGGTCCTGCCCCCCCCTCGTGCAGCTACTGAGGGACTCTGGGAAGCCGAGGGCACCAGGAAATTGAGAAGGGAGACGTAAATGTGGGGAGAACAGGGCCCCTTTTCTCCTCCCCTTTCCCTCTGGGAGTCACCACAACACCTCCCTGCGGGTCACAGCCTGAGGAGAACGGCCAGGCCCCAAATCCATTTGGAACCAGAGGGTGGGAAAAATCTCACTGAAGGGACTGCAGGAACAAGAGGAATTTCCCCAGGTGCTCCCAGCCCTGCTCAAGGGGAAGGAAGGAGACAGTCCAGGGAGGATCAGCTGCACCTCAGGCACCCTGGTCACATCTCTCGTCCATCTCTCTCTCAAAGACCAAAATGGGGATATTTCCCTCTTCCACTGAGTTGCTGCTCCCACAGTTTGGATGGTCCAGAGTGGGACCTTTGGTGGTAAGGGGCTGTAAATGCCTCCTTCTTGAGCGGCTTCACCTCCCCTGGGCCCCTCCTCAGTCAACGTTCCTCAATTATCCAACAAACGAGGCACGAAGCAGAAAGGGGCAAAAGGAAAATCTTCCAGGTCACTGCCGGCTCCTGGGGAAAATGCAAGGCAAATAGTCAAGTCATTCAGCTGAGATGTTTTCCCAGCTGCCCCACAATGGTCTCTTGTGTGTGGTCAGGGGCCCGTAAGGATGGAAGGTGTTGCGGAACTGTGGCCAAAGGGGAGTGGAGAATTGAGGCTGTGGCAGGTGGCGGGAGCCCCCGCTCAGTGCCTGTCCTTGATCTGTGCCCACGGGGGTCCCAGCCCAGAGGGGCCTGTGAGGCGGGTGGGGAGGGAGGGAGAGTGGGGCGGGAAGGTGCCATCCTGCTGAGGGCCAGCGCTGGGCCCAGGGCAGGGCAGGGCCATCCCTGGGGACAGGGGCACTGGGGCAGCTGTGTGCCAGGGCCAGCCCAGTGTGGAGCCAGAGCCCTGCTGGGCTGCCAGTGCCTGGCCCCCCCTGCCTGGGCCAGCTGAGCAGAGCGGGGCCCGGCTGATGCGGGAGGACACGGTGTGCCCAGCTGGGACAGGGGCAGGGCCAGCAAAGGGCATCTGCCCCTCTGGGCTCTGCTCGGGGAGGCCGTGGCTGGGCCTGCACCACTTGGGGGCTGCAGTGCCCGCAAATGGGCTGGAGCCGGGCACTGCCACCACCCCAGCACTTCCCTGGGCCCAGCCCTTGTGTGCCAGGGCCAGCATTGCCCAGTGCTCCCCAGTGCCTGCCCAGACTGGAGATCCCAGTCACCCGCCTGTGCCCATTGCCCGTCAGCCCCTTTATCTCCCAGCTCCCTGTTTCCCTGATCCCGGGCTCCTGGTGCCCCAAGAAGGGGGTCAGTGCCAGCCCTGCGTTCAGCCAAAGAGCTGGAGTGGGAACAGGGACAACTGTGCTCAGACACGACGGGTGTGGGGTTGGGCTGAGCTCTGAGGTGTCCCAGAGGGAAAGCTCTGGGAAGGGATGGGCAGGAGGACATGGGTGGATCAGGCTTTGGGGGCCGTTGGAGGATGGATTGTGTTGTTGTGGGATTGTCCCCACAGGGTATGCAGCTGCTTTCAGCTCCCTGCCCACCCCCTTGGCACCCCCAGGTGCCTGGGTGTGGAAAGTATTACAGAAACATGGTTGATAGAAAGAGGACATGAGAGAGATGCTATAGCTCTGGTCCCAAGGTAAGAGAAAACTATTAGAATGTCATTGTATCTGAGAAACTGTATACTTGACAGAAGAATAAAATAAAGCGGATGGGAAAGCAGAGCAAATAGCAAACAAGTAACCATAAGAACGAGAAAGAAACAGCATTTGCGCAAATATACCTTAGGTAATTAGAAGCCAATGATGAGCTAGCGCTTGTAATATGTATGAGGCTAATTATTAACGTTTATAAGCACAGAGCCTGCAGCAATAAAGTTGGATAAGTTATGATCAATTCTGTGGTCTAAAAGTGTTTCTTATCCCGTCGTCTACAACACCTGGGCCCTTCCAGGGGCAGCTGCCCCGTGCAGGAAGCTGGAGGGATGCCGGGGAAGGTGGCTGGATGGGTGCCGCAGGCGGGATGGACTCTGTGCCAGGGCTGGGCTTGTGGCCAGGGCTGGGGGCTGTGCCCAGCCGGGCTTTGCCCCGGGGGCTCTCGGGGAGGGGGCAGGGAGGAGTCCCGGCAGGGATAAATGTGCTCCTGCCCTTGTGCAGCCTCAGCCAGCGCTGCCCAGGCCCAGAGGAAGATGAAGGTCGCTGTGCTCAGCGTGGCCCTGCTCTTCACCATCCTGCTGAGCCCCCCGGCAGATGCCAAGGTGAGGCCCCCATGCCACGGCCATGGGCTCAGGGATGGGCCCCTTCCCAATCCAGGGGCTCCCCCACCACTCCCCAGCACCCCCAACCTGGGCAAGGCCACTTTGTTCCGACCACAATTCCCTCTCTCCTTCCCCTTCCCACAATTCAACTCCTGCTGCTGCAGCTCCGCTTCCTCACGGGATGCTTGCACCCGGCTCCGTCCTGGCACAGTCCCAACGCTTCCTGCTCTTTCTGACCCCAAATCCCACCTTTTTGGGCCTCCCCATCCCATCCTCTTGGTCCCCTGGGGCATCTCCCCACCATCTCCTCTCTTTCCCAGCCAAGGCAAAGGCCCAACCCAAACTGGGTGGAACTGGGCCAAGCCCCACTTGAGTCCAAGGAGGACAAACAGGCCCAAGCTCCACACTGGGCTCAAGTGGGACAAGGCCTGGCCAGGTTGAACTGGCACCAACTGGGAAATGCCCTGCCATGGCCCCTTCCCAGGGCCTTTCCTCCAGGCTTTGCCCTCAATGCCTTGCCTTTCCCCCTGCACTGGTGTCCCCAACTTGCCTGGGAGCCGCAATCCCAAAGAGCCCCGCTCAGCCCGGGGTGCAGCCGGGGCTGGAGGGGGTGGGGACACCCGTGTCCCCCCCAGCCCCACAAGGCCAACCCCAACCAAGCCTTTGCTCTCCTCCTGCAGCCCGTTCAGGCTGATGTCGTCCAATGCAAGGAGGTAAGTCCGGGAGTTGAGGGCCACCCAGTGTGGGAAGTGGGGGGCACTTTGGGCCCCCCATCCCTTCCTGGCACTGGGGACACCCCAGTGACCAGTGACGTCTCCTTGACTCTCTACAGGCAGGCATCATCGGCGGCCCGGTGGGTACCAGGGCTTGTGCTGGGCCCAGACCTTCCCCTCTGGTGGCCACCACCCTCCAGGCCATCCCAGTGCTCCCCAGTCCACCCCAGTGTGCACCGGGGAGGCCCTTCCTCAGGGCCCCCACTCTATTCCCACACACCCCAGTCCACCCCACCACACACACACAGGCCATCATTCCCACACCATTTCTTCCCTTCTTTGTCCTCTAATCCTTTCCCTTTCCCATTGCCGATGACACTCGTGTCCAGAAATCCCCTTCCTTGACCCCTCAGTCCCAAAGACCCCCCCAGTCCCTTCCAGTTTTCTCCCCTTTTCCATTTCTCCTGCCCCCACCCCTGCCCTGGTTTATTTTCTGTGCCCCCTACACTGGAATCCCTTCCTCCTCCCCCGCATCCCTCACAGTCCCATCCCTTCCACACCCCAATGCCCATCCTCTGGGATCCCCAATTCCCCCCACTTCACCCTCTTTGAATCCCCTCCTCCTCCCCCCCACCCTCCTGCAGGCCCTGAATTCCCCTGGCTCTCCTTGTCTCCATCCCCACCCTGGGCCCTGCAGGAACAGGGATCCCGGGGGAAACTGGGTGCAGTGGGGCTGGGGGGAGCAGAAGGGATTTTCCCCCTCAGACCGGGGGCCAACCATGGACTGGGGGGTCTGGGGACACCCGTGTCCCTCCCCCAGCCCTACAGGGCCCAATCCTGCTTTAACCTTTGCTCTCCTTCCCCAGCCAATCTCGGGACAAGGAGGAGGTGGATGTAAGGGGGTAAGTCCTAGAGTTGGGATGTCCCCAGCGTGGGAAATGGGGGGAAATGTAGTGCCCCCATCCTTCCTGGGCCGGGGGACACCCCAGTGACCAGTGACACCTCACACTCTCTCTCCAGGCAGGCATGGATGTCCATCGAGTGAAGAGGTCTGAGGTGGGTACCCCGAGTTCTGCTGGGCCCAGACCCTCCCCTCTCATGGCCACGACCCTCCCTGGCATCCCCGTGTGTCCCAGTCCAGCCCAGTGTGTCCCAGTACATCCCAGTGTGTCCCAGTCCACCCCAGTGTGTCCCAGTCCCGTCCAGCTTGTCCCAGAACCAGCCCAGTGTGTCCCTAACCCTGCCTTTGTCCCCAGCCCCCCGTGGCTGACCAGGTGGAGCTGATGCGCCAGTGACGCTCGGCTGCCTCTCTGCATGTCCAGGTGAGAAATATGGGAGGCTCCTCAGCCCCCCAAAGGAGCCTGGCAGGGCCCTGGGGGGTCCCTGAGCCCTCTGCAGTGGGCAGAGCTTGGGGACAGCAGAGGGACACGCAGGGGGCTGTCCCTGCTCCGTGTCCCGGGGCAGCTGGACAGAGCTGCCCCCAAGCCTTGCCTTGCACTGGGGGCTCTGCAGACCCCCAGGCTCACCGGGAGGGCAGGGAGGGGCTTGGGGAGGTGTCAGAGCATCCCGGGCTCAGGGGCTCTGGGGCCCACATGGATCTCAGCATCCAATTCCCTTCTCCTGCCCCAGCTCCCTGCAGACAGACAGGGTGGGGACAAGGTCCCTGCCATGTCCCTGTGGACACCGGGGGTGACGTTTGGGGCTCTGTCTTTCAGGACTGGAAGTGGTGGTGACACCTGTGTCCTGTCCCCCTCCAGCGGCATGAGGAGATGATCATCCCTGGAGGACCCCCCTGATCCCCTGAGTGCCCTGGCAATTTCCCTGCAAGAATCAATAAACCCCTGCAGCAAAACAAATGCTGTGTCTGTCTGGGTGTGTGTTCCCACATCCATGGGTGCCTTCCCGTGTCCATGTGTGTTCCCACGTCCCCTGGGGCACCCGGTGGTTTGGGGGCACAGCGGGAAACAGGGTCTGACTGGGGCTGTCCAAGCACCGTCCCCAAGGAGCACAGCTTGGTGTCGGGGCAGGGGAGGGTCAGGGACAATCAGCCAAGGCCCCTCAGTCCTTCCCTGGGCTCTGGGAGGGATGGGAAAGGGGATCAAAGGAGCCAGCGGGTGTCAAATGCCCCCAGATCTCAAGGGCCAGGCTCGGGGCGGAAGGGATGGAGAGCAGCCCTGCATCCAAGGCCATGGGGATAGTGGGGGATGAAAAGCAGGATGGGAGCCAGCAATGGGAGCTCACAGCCCACAACCCCCCCATGTCCTGAGCTCATCCCACAGCGTGGGCAGCAGGGGAGGGGGGTTCTGCCCCTCTGCTCCGCTCAGCTGAGACCCCCCTGCAGTGCTGCCTCCAGCTCTGGGCTCCTCTGGCTCTCTGCAACGCACCCGCCCGCAATGGCAATGGCTTGGGGGGATTCCCCTGCCAGCCCTGGCATCTCCTGCAGCTCCATGGGCTCCTCAGCACAGCAAAGACACGCACCTCTTGGGGCACTTCCAGAGGAGGCCACCCAGGGGATCCCAGGGCTGCAGCACCTCTCGCATGGAGACAGGCTGAGAGAGTGGGGGCTCTTCAGCCTGCAGAAGAAAAGGCTGTGGGGAGACCTCCTTGGGGCCTTCCAGTACTTCAAGGCAGCTGTTTAGAGACATGTGGGCAAAGGGTTCAGTAGGGCCTGTCACAATAGGACAGGGGGTGAGAGGTTTAACCTAAAAAAAGTTTAGGTCAGACTAGGGATAAAGAACTATTTTCTAGTGAGAATGCTGAAACACAGGAACACATTTGCAGGGAGGTGGTGGATGCCCCATCCCTGCAAACATTCAAGGCCAGGTTGGATGGGACTCTGAGCAAGGTGATCTAGGAAAGATGTCTCTGCTCCCCCTCCAGGGGATCCCCCGCCCTGTGCTCTTGGCTACCAGAGTGATGGGCAGCTCTCAAAGGATGCAAGTGCCCAGAGAGCAGAGGGAACACACAAGACCTCTGTTAGCAGGGACATCTTCAGATGAGATGGGAATAGTTTGGATCAACACGCTCAGGCTCCACTGTTTTGCCTCTCTGTGGTTGCACAGACCTGTCAGAGGAGACCGATAACTACGAGGTGCCCCAGTGTCACAGGGTGCCTTAGGGTCCCTGAGACCCTAAGTTGTCACAGGTTCCTCCTTGCCATCCAGAGTGTCAGAGGTGCCCCAGGGTACCAGGAGGTCCCGCAGGGTCAAGTGGCAGCCTTGATTCCATGTGTCCCTGGAGTGTCCCAATGTCCCCATGGCTCCAGGAGGCCCCGCAGTGCCACAGAGGAGTAGCATTAGGCCAATATCAAAGGACCCCAAAAGCGATGTCACTGTGAACTCTTGAGGGCTGAAAGGAGCCGGGGAGACCCAAAGGGCAAAAAGAGCTGGGCAGAGCTGAAGGCCGAGCCGTGCCCCGGAGCCAGGCAGAGCTGAGAAACAAAAGGAGCCGGGAAGACCTGGCAACACCATCCCGCCCCGGCCCCTCATTTCAGGATCAAGAAATAGGTTTGTCCAAAAGCAGGTGGGGTGGTGGGAAGGGGCAGAGGCAGCAGAGCCCAGCGCAAAGCGAGCGGCTCCAGGCACGGCTTCTCCCGCCCGCCGGGAGAGCGCAGGGGCAGGAGCCCTTTGCCGGGTCTGGCTCCCGGCGCTGCCGGCGCTCGGCGGCTTTGGGGTTTGGCTTTGGGGTCTGACGGGAGGAATTATTGCTGTGGTGGTGGGTGGCAGAGGGGCTGAAGGACTGGGCACGAGAGGGATGCCTGTCCCCTCAAGGGACAAGTGCACAGACGGGGATCAGGTGTTCCCGCTGGGCTCAGACACCAGGTCTGTCCAGCAGCACCCAGGGAAGGGAGGGAGGATCATCGTGCTCCGTTCCATCACTGTCACCAGGTCCAGTCACAGGGCACAGACAGCAGGTGTAGTGGGTTGGCCCTGGCTGGACACCAGGGACCCCCTAAAGCCGCTCTCTCACTCCCCTCTGCAACTGGGCAGAGGAGAGAAAAAAACCAGCCAAGGATTCATTCATGAGCCAAGGGCTGGCAGAGGTCACTTCCTGATCACCTTCATGGGCAAAACAGACTCCAAGGGGGGATATGAACTGTTGCAGAAAAACCTTGGAATAACAGAACTGCTCAGAGACTTGGCATCTTTAAGCAGCAAGGTATTTGTTTCTTCAGCGTTGGGAGCAAGGCAGCTCCCTGACCTTCCTGGTGTTGTGGAAGACCCCCCTTCTGTGCAGGATCCAGGCTGGGGGTGGGGGGTTTGGGAGGGCTGAGGGATCTCGGGAGGGGGGAGGGGTGGGGGTCCCGGCGGTGGTTTTGGGGTCCCAGGGGTGGTTGGGGGGTCCTGGGGATTGTTTGGGGGATATTTTGGGGGTCCCCCTGAGCTTTCTGGCGTTGTGGAAGACCCCCCTCCTCTGCAGGATCCAGGCTGGAGGTGGGGCGGTTTGGGTGTCCCTGGTGGATGTTGGGGGTCCCAGGGGGGTCGGGTTAGTTTGAGGGTCCCAGGGGTGGTTTGGGGCTCCTGGGGGGGATTCAGGGGGTGTTTTTGGTGGTCCTCCTGACCTTCCTGGCATTGTGTAAGACCCCCCTTATCTGAAGGATACAAGGTGAGGGTGGAGGCGGTTGGGGGTCCCTGGTGGATGTTGGGGGTCCTGGGGGGGTTGGAGGTCCCAGGAGAGGTTTGGGCATGCCGGGGGCAGTTTGGGGGTCCCAAGGGGGGTTTGGGGGGATATTTTTGGGGTTCCCTGACCATTCCAGGCTGGGCACTTTTAACCATGGCACCGGCGGGGAGGGGGGAGCGCCCAGGGGGGTCCCCGTAACCCCCCAGGGCCAGCGAGGAGCTCCACTGCGGGTTCAGGGTGTCGATCTGCACCTGGGTGATGTCACCATGACGTCACCGTGATGCCATTGACAACCACGGTGATGTCATTGACACATGGAGTGATGTCATCACACAGCTACCCCCCAAATGTCAGTGCATTCCCCTGTGATGTCACTATGATCCCCTGTGACATCAGCACATTCTCCTGTGACATCACCATGTTCCCCTATGACATCACATTCCCCTGTGGCACCATCACATTCCCCTGTGACATCAGCAAGTTTCCTATGACATCTGTGTTCCCCTATGACATCACCACATTCCCCCATGACATTGCCACCTTCCCCATGGCATCACTATGCCCCCTGTGACATCACCATGGTCCCCTGTGACATCCCCACACTCCCCTATGACATCGCTACAGTCCCTATGACACCACTACATTCCCCTGTGACATCACCATGGTCCCCTGTGACGTCACCATGTTCCTCTATGACATCACCAGGGTCCCCAATGACATCGTCCTGCCCCTATGACATCACTGTGCCTCCTATGGCATCACCACATTTCCCTATGACATCACCACACTCTCCTATGATATCACCATGCTTCCTATGACATCACCACATCCCCTATGATATCACCACACTGCCCTATGACATCACCATGCTCCCTCTGACATCACCACGCTCCCCTGTGACATCACCAGGGAGGGGTACGTGGAAGAGGTGGCCGGGGGGAGGGGCTGCCCCACAACCACCAGCCCCTGGTTGTAGCTGGAGAGCCTGGAGGCCGTTCTGTTCCTGTTGGACAGCAGGATGTTCTTCCCGTGGCACCCCAGGAAGGTGGGGGGGCCCTGGGGGGCAAAAGGGGGCCATGAGGGGGATCACAGTGGGGGAGGGGCAGCAGGATGTTCTTCCCATGGCACCCCAGGAAAGTGGGGGGCACAGGGGAGGTCACGGGGGGGTCAGAGTTGGGGAGGGGTCCTCTCACTGCCCTCCCAGTTCCTCCCAGTGCCTCCCAGTCCCACTCAGTGCCCCCCCAGTCCCTCACAGTGCCCCCCAATTGCTACCAGTCCCCTCCCAATCAAACACGAGTCCTCCCAGTTTGTCCCACTCATTCCCTTCCCAGTCTGCCCCAGTCCTTCCCAATCTTCCCCCAGTCCCTCCCAGTTCCCCCCAGTTGCTCCCAATCCCCTCCCAGTCCCCCTCAGTTCCTCTTCATCCCTCCCAGTCCCTCCCAGTCCCCCCCAGTTCCCCCTGATCACCTCCCAGTCCCCCCCTGTACCTCCTCATCCCTCCAAATCCCTCCCAATCCTCCCCAGTTTCCCCTAGTCTCACCCAGGCCCTTCAAGTCACTTCCCAGTCCCTCCATATCTCTCCCAGTCTCCCCAATCCCCCCCAGTCCCTCTCAGAGCAACCCAGTCCCCCACAGTCCCCACAGTGATGAATGTGATGTCACAGGGGAGCTTTGATGTCACAGGGGGGGATGTGATGTCATGGGAAGGATGTGATGTCACAGGAGAGAGCTGATGTCACAACAAGGACGTGATGTAAGAGGGATGATATAATATCACAGGAAGGATGTGATGTCAAAGAGGAGGATTTGATGTCACAGGGGAGCTGTGATGTCACAGGGGAGGTATGATGTAATGTGATGGATGCGACATCACAGAGGAGGTGTGATGTCACAGGGAGGATGTCACGTCACAGGAAGGTTGTGATGTCACAAGGGAGCTGTCATGTCATAGCAGAGATGTGATGTCACAGAAAGGATGTGACTTCACAGAGGAGGATGTGATGTCACAGCAAGAATGTGAAGGATGTGATGTCACTGTGGTGGGGGAAAAAAACGTTTTCCCCCTGGAGTTAAAAAAATGGTAACCCCCCGAGGGGGTGGTGTCTCTCTTGGTGTTGACCCAATCAGCACTCCTGCAAAATTAAACATATCCCATCAGACTGGAAAAGAAGGGTGATGTTGTTGTTGGAGAAGAAGTGGCCATGTTCTGAAGCCATGAGGAGAGGGGGCAGGAGCTCCAATGGGGGGCCACGGCCCCTCAGCCCCCGGCTGGGGTCAGAGAAACTCGGGAACAGTGTTAAACTGACCCAGGTCTGTGACTGAGAAGCTGGGAGTCTTTCTCCACTGGGAGTGGGCAGCAGAAGACGAAAAGGCAGCGGCAGAGACAGCACTGAGCAGAGGCTATGGCAGAAAGCCCAGGAGATCAGAAACAAGCATGCAGCTGAGCAGAGAGACAGAGAGATGTCTGAAGGAGAGGGAGAGCCAGCAACAGAGCAAGACTAAGCTTGACAGAGACAGAGTCTGGGGTAAGAACTGAATCCAAAATTCCCCAAAACCCCTCTGAGACCTCCCAGAGAGGAGGAGGGGGTGGACTCCCACTTCAGGGGAGTCTTGGAATGCAGCAGCACCAGGGAGAGAGGAGCTGAGAGCTCGGAGACGTCCCGGAGCTGGAGCGGGACGGGCAGAAGGAATGCGGAGGAGGGCCTCGCCCCCGCTGCTGCCCAGCTGGCAGCCTGAGACAGAGCACAGGAGCTCTGATGGACCGCTTGAGGCAAAGACTTTCAACTGAAAGCTGCCCTAACGTTCTGACTCAGGGGAGCTTGAATCCCCTGAGAAAAGGGACCGTCACAAAGCCCCCTGCACTTCATGATATAACACGGTGAGGCGAGCCTGTCCCTGCTATCGCAGTCCACGGAAGAGAGAGAGACCTTCGATTGGAGTCGAAGAGCCGAGAGGGGTGAGAGGAGACCCCTCTGGTGTCTATTGGAAAGAGATCCAGCTACAACAATCCAGCTACAGCTGCTGCATGGAAGAAGAGAGACACTGCTGCTCATGAGTGTAAAGGATCTTTTCCTTCTTCCCTTCTGAACATTTATTGGAGAGAGATTTGATCCAATGTAAATACTGATTTATTATAGGAGAGAGAGACAGGGTTATGTATATGATGTATTATAATATTTATTTGTGTAGTGATTGTAATATAATTCCCTTCATCCCATATTGAGCCTTGCGTTGTGTCTGGGAAACCCATCTCACACTGGGGTGAGAAGTGGGAGGGGGCTTGGATCCGGGAATTGGATTTTAGGGGTCTCAAACCACAACAGTCATAGAGGAGGATGTGATGCCACAGAAAAGATGTGAAGGATGGGATGACATAGAGAAGGATGTGATGTCACGGAGAGGGCATGACATCACAGAGGAGCTGTGATTTCACAGGAGAGATGTGATGTCACAGAGGAGCATGTGATGTCACAGGAAGGATGTGAAGGATGTGATGTCACAGAGGAGGATGTGATGTCACAGGGAGGATGTGATGTAACAGGAAGGATGTGAAGAGTGTGATGTGACAGAAAAGGAATGTGATGTCACAGGGACAATGTGATGTCACAGAGGAGGATGTGATGTCAAAGGAAGTATGTGAAGGATTTGATGTAAGAGAGGAGGATGTGATGTCACAGGAAGGAAATGATGTCACTGAGGAGGATGTGATGTCACAGGTAGGAAATGATGCCACAGGGAGGATGTGATGTCACAGAGGAGGATGTGATGTCACGAGCCGACTGTGAACAATGTGCTGTCACGAAGGAGGATGTGATGTCACACAGGAGGATGTGATGTCACAGGGGAGGACGTGATGTCAAAGGATGTGAAGGATGTGATTCACAGAGGAGGATGTGATGTCACAGAGGAGGATGCTCCCCAGTCTCTGCAGTAAAGGGGGGCTGGCACTGACCCCGTTCTTGGGGCACCAGGAGCCCGGGATCAGGGAAACAGGGAACTGGGAGATAAAGGGGCTGACGGGCAATGGGCACAGGCGGGTGACTGGGATCTCCAGTCTGGGCAGGCACTGGGGAGCACTGGGCAATGCTGGCCCTGGCACACAAGGGCTGGGCCCAGGGAAGTGCTGGGGTGGTGGCAGTGCCCGGCTCCAGCCCATTTGCGGGCACTGCAGCCCCCAAGTGGTGCAGGCCCAGCCACGGCCTCCCCGAGCAGAGCCCAGAGGGGCAGATGCCCTTTGCTGGCCCTGCCCCTGTCCCAGCTGGGCACACCGTGTCCTCCCGCATCAGCCGGGCCCCGCTCTGCTCAGTTGGCCCAGGCAGGGGGGGCCAGGCACTGGCAGCCCAGCAGGGCTCTGGCTCCACACTGGGCTGGCCCTGGCACACAGCTGCCCCAGTGCCCCTGTCCCCAGGGATGGCCCTGCCCGGCCCTGGGCCCAGCGCTGGCCCTCAGCAGGATGGCACCTTCCCGCCCCACTCTCCCTCCCTCCCCACCCGCCTCACAGGCCCCTCTGGGCTGGGACCCCCGTGGGCACAGATCAAGGACAGGTACTGAGCAGGGGCTCCCGCCACCTGCCACAGCCTCAATTCTCCACTCCCCTTTGGCCACAGTTCCGCAACACCTTCCATCCTTACGGGCCCCTGAGCACACACAAGAGACCATTGTGGGGCAGCTGGGAAAACATCTCAGCTGAATGACTTGACTGCTTGCCTTGCATTTTCCCCAGGAGCCGGCAGTGACCTGGAAGATTTTCCTTTTGCCCCTTTCTGCTTTGCGCCTCGTTTGTTGGATAATTGAGGAACGTTGACAGAGGAGGGGCCCAGGGGAGGTGAAGCCGCTCAAGAAGGAGGCATTTACAGCCCCTCAACACCAAAGGTCCCACTCTGGACCATCCAAACTGTAAAATCAGCAGCTCAGTGGAAGAGGCAAATGTCCCCAGCTTGGTTTTTGAGAGAGAGATGGACGAGAGATGTGACCAGGGTGCCTGAGGTGCAGCAGCAGATCCCCCCTGGACTTTCTCCTTCCTTCCGCTTGAGCAGGGCTGGGAGCACCTGGGAAATTCCTCTTGTTCCTGCAGTCCCATCAGTGGGATTTTTCCCACCCTCTGGTTCCAAATGGGTTTGGGGCCTGGCCGTTCTCCTCAGGCCGTGACCCGCAGGGAGGTGTTGTGGTGACTCACAGAGGGAAAGGGGAGGAGTAAAGGGGGCCCTGTTCTCCCCACATTTACATCTCCCTTCCTAATTTCCTGGTGCCCTCAGATTCCCAGAGACCCTCAGTAGCTGCACGAGGGGGGGGCAGGACCAGACTCAGCAGGAGGTGTCTGTCCTGTTGTCCTGGTTTTGACTGGGATAATGGACTGGTTTACAGTCACTGCCCACCACAGGGACTTGTCTCAGCACAGAATCCTGGAATCATGGACTGGTTTAGGTGGGAAGGGACCTTAAAGCTCATCCCGTCCCATCCCCTGGCATGGGCAGGGACACCTTCCACTAGCCCAGGTTGCTCCAAGCCCCGTCCATCCTGGTCTTGGACACTTCCAGGGATGGGGCAGCCACAGCTTTTTAAGGCAACCTGTGCCAGGGCCTCCCCCCTCACAGGGAAAACTTTCTTCCCAATATCCCTCTAAGCCTGCCCTCTGCCAGTGGGAAGCCATTCCCCCTTCTCCCATCACTACAGCTCCTTGGCCAAAATCCCTCTGCAGCTCTCTGGGAGCCCCTCAAGGCACTGGAAGGAGCTCTAAGACCTCCCTGGAACCTTCTCTTCTCCGGGCTGAACAATCCCAATTGTCCCAATAGCAGAGGGGCTCCAGCCCTCCGAGCATCTTGGTGGCCTCCTCTGGATCCACTCCAACAGGTCCATTCCTCCTGATCTGGGCCCCCCGAGCTGGAGGCAGCACTGCAGGTGGGGTCTCACCTGAGGGCAGCAGAGGGGCACATTCCCCTCCTCCCCTGCCCCCGGGATGAGCCCCGCACACGGGGGGTTTCCGGGCTGGCTCGTGTCCCATTTGTCACCCAGAGCACCCCCAGAGCCCTCTCCCAGCAGGGACTTCCATCCCTTCCTCCCCCAGCCTGCACCGATCCCGGGGGTTGCCCTGACCCGGCTGCACCACCTTGGTCTTGTCCAACCTCAGCAGATTCCTGTGTGTGCCGGGAAACGGGGGGAAGGGGAATTCACCCGACTCTTGGAGATTTGTTGGTCTGGTGGTGCCCCAGGGAAAAACAAAACCCTGTCAGTCCCATCTAGTCTGTCCCATATTCCACCCAGGAACCCTCCACCAAACAGATCCACCATGAGGTGGGGGGAATTCCAGGGCCCTTTTTCGGGGACTGACACGTCACAGCAAAAGGGAAACCCCTTAGTGGATATTTCCACCAGTTACTCCGGCATCAACAAAACTGGCAGCACTTTTATAAAGGACTCCCTCCAACAGTCTGCAGAATAACACTCTTTATTAATACAAATTGGCACAGGTTAAAGGGTCGTGGTGGTCAGGGACAGGGTCTGGCTTCAAAAACACATTGAAACAATGTCAAAATTGTTGTCACTACACAAATAAATTTTAGAATACATCATATACATAATCCTAACTATCTCTCCTATGATAAATCAGTATTTACATTGGATCAAATCTCTTCTCTCTCCAATAAACGTTCAGAAGGGAAGAAGGAAAAGATCCTTTACACTCATGAGCAGCAGTGTCTCTCTCCTTCCATGCAGCAGCTGTAGCTCGATTGTTGTAGCTAGATCTCTTTCCAATAGACACCAGAGGGGTCTCCTCTCACCCCTCTCGGCTCTTCGACTCCAATCGAAGGTCTCTCTCTCTTCCGTGGACTGCGATAGCAGGGACAGGCTCGCCTCACCGTGTTATATCATGAAGTGCAGGGGGCTTTGTGACGGTCCCTTTTCTCAGGGGATTCAAGTTCCCCTGAGTCAGAACGTTAGGGCAGCTTTCAGTTGAAAGTCTTTGCCTCAAGCGGTCCATCAGAGCTCCTGTGCTCTGTCTCAGGCTGCCAGCTGGGCAGCAGCGGGGGCGAGGCCCTCCTCCGCATTCCTTCTGCCCGTCCCGCTCCAGCTCCGGGACGTCTCCGAGCTCTCAGCTCCTCTCTCCCCAGTGCTGCTGCATTCCAAGACTCCCCTCAAGTGGGAGTCCACCACCTCCTCCTCTCTGGGAGGTCTCAGAGGGGTTTTGGGGAATTTTGGATTCAGTTCTTACCCCAAACTCTGTCTCTGTCGAGCTTAGTCTTGCTCTGTTGCTGGCTCTCTCTCTCCCTCAGACATCTCTCTGTCTCTCTGCTCAGCTGCATGCTTGTTTCTGATCTCCTGGGCTTTCTGCCATAGCCTCTGCTCAGTGCTGTCTCTGCCGCTGCCTTTTCGTCTTCTGCTGCCCACTCCCAGTGGAGAAAGACTCCCAGCTTCTCAGTCACAGCCCTGGGTCAGTTTAACACTGTTCCCGAGTTTCTCTGACCCCAGCTGGGGGCTGGGGGGCCATGGCCCCCCATCGGGGCTCCTGCCCCCTCTCCTCATGGCTTCAGAACATGGCCACTTCTTCTCCAACAACAACATCACCCTTCTTTTCCAGTCTGATGGGATATGTTTAATTTTGCAGGAGTGCTGATTGGGTCAACACCAAGAGAGACACCACCCCCTCGGGGGTTACCATTTTTTTAACTCCAGGGGGAAAACTTTTTTTTCCCCCACCACAGTGACATCACATCCTTCTCTGTGACATCACATCTCCTCTGTGACATCACATCCTTCCTGTGACATCACATCTTCTCCCATGGCATCACAGCTCCCCTGTGACATCAAATACTCCTCTTTGACGTCACATCCTGAAGCCAGACAAGACCTAGAAAACAAGTAGAGCTAAAATCTAAGCAGAATATAGGAATATAAGCCGGATATAAAAATGTAAGTATAAATGAAAGCACAAAGAACCTTGCCAAAACTTAGGTAGGATGCACTGCCAGCACTTAGAGATAGAGGATAGATGGTACAGTACACTGAAAGAATGCACACACACCCCCAACCTGAGTAAGATAAGGGAGATTTGGGTCCAAGAATATTGCAAAATACACCATTAAGCCTGCCAAAATCAAGAAAGTTGAAAAGTTCAGTCAAGGAAGAGGAGTAAAAACGACCACCAAAGGATGAAGAAACAGGAACGACCGTCCTGAATTCTCCCCAAATTGAAGACCATGCCTCCGACTCCGCCTAGACTCCACCTATTATGAATATTATAATCAGATGTTGCAATTATATGAATATGTATGTAAATATGTTGCAATCACCTGTAAAAATGGTATAAAAACCTGTAAATTCACTGGAGAGACAGAGCAGTTTTGTCCAGTGCGAGCTGGCTGCTCTCCAACGTTGCTCAATAAACATACCTTGCTGCTTAAAGACTAAAAATTGTCTCTGAACAGTTTTCTGCGCCTTTTTTGTGGGCAAAATAGGCATCAATCCTCCTCTGTGACATCACATTCATCATATGACATCACATCCTTCCTGTGATATTATATCATCCCTCTTATGTCATGTCCTTGTTGTGAAATCACATCTTTCCTACGACATCACATCCTTCCCGTGACATCACATCTCCCCTGTGACATCAAAGCTCCCCTGTGACATCACATTCATCACTGTGGGGACTGTGGGGCACTGGGGGGCACTGAGATGGACTGGGGGGGCACTGAGAGGGACTGGGGGGCACTGAGAGGGACTGGAGGGACTGGGAAAGATTGGGAGGGACCGGAAAGTGACTTGAGGAGACTGGGTGAGACTAGGGGGAAGTGGGGGGGACTGGGAGGGACTGGGAGGGATGAGGAGGGACTGAAGGGGACTGGGAGGGGATTGGGAGCAACTAGGGGGAACTGGGAGGGACTGAGGGGAGATTGGGAAGGACTGGGGCAGACTGTGAAGGGAATGAGTGGGACAAATTGGGAGGACTCGTGTTTGACTGGGAGGGAACTGGGAGCAATTGGGGGGCACTGGGAAGGATTGTGGGGGCACTGAGTGGGACTGGGAGGCACTGGGAGGAAGTGGGAGGGCAGTGAGAGAGCCCCTCCCCAACTGTGTTTCCCCCCGTGACCTCCCATGTGCCCCCCCACCTTCCTGGGGTTCCACAGGAAGAACATCCTGCTGTCCAACAGGAACAGAACGGCCTCCAGGCTCTCCAGCTACAACCAGGGGTTGGTGGTCGTGGGGCAGCCCCTCCCCCTCAGCTACCTCTTCCACATACGCCTCCCTGGTGACGTCACAGGGGAGCGTGGTGATGTCATAGGGGAGCGTGGTGATGTGACAGGGGAATGTGGTGATGTCATAGGGGATGGGTGATGTCATAGGGGATGTGGTGATGTCTTAGGGGGCATAGTGAGGTCATGGGGGCATGGTGATGTCATAGGGAAATGTACTGATGTCATAGGGGAACATGGTGATGTCATAGGGGAATGTGGTGGTGCCATAGGGCAATGTGGTGATGTCATAGGGAACGTGATGATGTCATCTGGAGCATGGTGATGTCATAGGAGACTGTGGTGATGTCATAGAGGAACGTGGTGATGCCATAGGAGGCACGGTGATGTCATAGGGGGCAAGACGATGTCATTGGGGACCATGGTGATGTCATAGAGGAACGTGGTGATGTCACAGGGGACCATGGTGATGTCATGGGGGAGCATGGGGATGTCATAGAAGAACGTGGTGATGTCCTGGGGGCGTGGTGATGTCACAGGGAGCATGGTGATGTCATAGGGGACTGTGGTGATGTCAGGGAGGAATGTGGTGATGTCACGGGGGCATAGTGATGGAATAGGGAAGGTGGCGATGTCATGGGGGAATGTGGTGATGTCATAGAGGGCAGGGTGATGTCAGATGGGAATGTGGTGATGTCATAGTGGAGCACGGTGATGTTATAGATTAGTGGAGCATGGTGATGACATAGATTAACATGGTGATGTCATAGCAGAATGTGGTGATGTCATAGGGGAACACAGATGTCATAGGAAACTTGGTGATGTCACAGAGGAATGTGATGGTGTCACAGGGGAACATAGTGACATCACAGGGGAACATGCTGACATTTGGGGGTAGCTGTGTGATGACATCACTCCGTGTGTCGATGACATCACCGCGGTTGTCGATGGCATCACAGTGACGTCATGGTGACATCACCCAGGTGCAGATTGACACCCCGAAAACACAGTGGAGCTCCTCGCTGGCCCTGGGGGTCACGGAGACCCCCCTGGGTGCTCCCCCCTCCCTGCCTGTGCCCATGGCCTCAAGTGCCTGGCCTGGAATGGTCAGGGAACCCCCAAAATATCCCAAAATTCTCACTATAAAATATTTCTTCCTTATCTCTAGTCTGAACTTAACCATTTGCAGTATAACCCCCTCACCCCGTGTCCCTTTATGACAGGCCCTACTGAACCCTTTGCCCACATGTTTCTAAACAGCTGCCTTGAAGTACTGGAAGGCCCCAAGGAGGTCTCCCCACAGGCTTTTCTTCTGCAGGCTGAAGAGCCCCCACTCTCTCAGCCTGTCTCCATCCGAGAGGTGCTGCAGCCCTGTGATCCTCTTGGTGGCCTCCTCTGGAAGTGCCCCAAGAGGTGCGTGTCTTTGCTGTGCTGAGGAGCCCATGGAGCTGCAGGAGATGCCAGGGCTGGCAGGGGAATCCCCCCAAGCCATTGCCATTGCGGGCGGGTGCGTTGCAGAGAGCCAGAGGAGCCCAGAGCTGGAGGCAGCACTGCAGGGGGGGTCTCAGCTGAGCGGAGCAGAGGGGCAGAACCCCCCTCCCCTGCTGCCCACGCTGTGGGATGAACCCAGGACACAGTGGGCTGTGGGCTGTGAGCTCCCATTGCTGGCTCCCATCCTGCTTTTCATCCCCCACTATCCCCATGGCCTTGGATGCAGGGCTGCTCTCCATCCCTTCAGCCCCGAGTCTGGGGGGCATTTGACACCCGCTGGCTCCTTTGATCCCCTTTCCCATCCCTCCCAGAGCACAGGGAAGGACTGAGGGGCCTTGGTTGATTGTCCCTGACCCTCCCCTGCCCCGACACTAAGCTGTGCTCCTTGGGGACGGTGCTTGGACAGCCCCAGTCAGACCCTGTTTCCCGCTGTGCCCCCAAACCACCGGGTGCCCCAGGGGACGTGGGAACACACATGGACACGGGAAGGCACCCGTGGATGTGGGAACACACCCACCCAGACAGACACAGAGCATTTGTTTTGCTGCAGGGGTTTATTGATTCTTGCAGGGAAATTGCCAGGGCACCCAGGGGATCAGGGGGGTCCTCCAGGGATGATCATCTCCTCATGCCGCTGGAGGGGGACAGGACACAGGTGTCACCACCACTTCCAGTCCTGAAAGACAGAGCCCCAAACGTCACCCCCGGTGTCCACAGGGACATGGCAGGGGCCTTGTCCTCACCCCGTCTGTCTGCAGGGATCTGGGGCAGGAGAAGGGAATTGGATGCTGAGATCCATGTGGCCCCAGAACCCCTGAGCCCGGGATGCTCTGACACCTCCCCGAGCCCCTCCCTGCCCTCCCGGTGAGCCTGGGGGTCTGCAGAGCCCCCAGTGCAAGGCAAGGCTTGGGGGCAACTCTGTCCAGCTGCCCCGGGACACGGAGCAGGGACAGCCCCCTGCGTGTCCCTCTGCTGTCCCCAAGCTCTGCCCACTGCAGAGGGCTCAGGGACCCCCCAGGGCCCTGCCAGGCTCCTTTGGGGGGCTGAGGAGCCTCCCATATTTCTCACCTGGACATGCAGAGAGGCAGCCGAGCGTCACTGGCGCATCAGCTCCACCTGGTCAGCCACGGGGGGCTGGGGACAAAGGCAGGGTTAGAGACACACTGGGCTGGTTCTGGGACAAACTGGACTGGACTGGGACACTGGGCTGAACTGGGACACACTGGGCTGGACTGGGACACACTGGGGTGGACTGGGGCACACTGGGGTGTACTGGGGCACACTGGGATGTCTGGGAGGGTCGTGGCCATGAGAGGGGAGGGTCTGGGCCCAGCAGAACTCGGGGTACTCAGCAGGATGGCACCTTCCCGCCCCACTCTCCCTCCCTCCCCACCCGCCTCACAGGCCCCTCTGGGCTGGGACCCCCGTGGGCACAGATCAAGGACAGGCACTGAGCGGGGGCTCCCACCACCTGCCACAGCCTCAATTCTCCACTCACCTTTGGCCACAGTTCCGCAACACCTTCCATCCTTACGGGCCCCTGAGCACACACAAGAGACCATTGTGGGGCAGCTGGGAAAACATCTCAGCTCAATGACTTGACTGCTTGCCTTGCATTTTCCCCAGGAGCTGGCAGTGACCTGGAAGATTTTCCTTTTGCCCTTTTCTGCTTCGTGCTTCGTTTGTTGAATAATTGAGGAACGTTGACTGAGGAGGGGCCCAGGGGAGGTGAAGCCGCTCAAGAAGGAGGCATTTACAGCCCCTGTACGCCAAGGGGATGTGATTGCCTCCAGCACAGGGAATTCCATCTCATCCTGGGCACCTCCTCCCCTGGGAGTTTGCAAGATCTTTCTCCAAACCATTCCTGTCCTTCCCTCTCTGCAGGAAACACCTCCAGAGGCTGAGGACTGCTGCCCCCTTCCCAATCCCGCTGTCCGTGCCCTTATCCCCAGCAAGGAATCCCCAGCTGGACTCCACACCCTCCAATTCCTCACTCCTGGCCCCAGTTTTGTTGATGCCGGAGTAACTGGTGAAAATATCCACTAAGGGGTTTCCCTTTTGCTGTGACGTGTCAGTCCCTGAAAAAGGGCCCTGGAATTCCCCCCACCTCATGGTGGATCTGTTTGGTGGAGGGTTCCTGGGTGGAATATGGGACAGACTAGATGGGACTGACAGGGTTTTGTTTTTCCCTGGGGCACCACCAGACCAACAAATCTCCAAGAGTCGGGTGAATTCCCCTTCCCCCCGTTTCCCGGCACACACGGGAATCTGCTGAGGTTGGACAAGACCAAGGTGGTGCAGCCGGGTCAGGGCAACCCCCGGGATCGGTGCAGGCTGGGGGAGGAAGGGATGGAAGTCCCTGCTGGGAGAGGGCTCTGGGGGTGCTGGTGGGTGACAAATGGGACACGAGCCAGCCCGGAAACCCCCCGTGTGCGGGGCTCATCCCGGGGGCAGGGGAGGAGGGGAATGTGCCCCTCTGCTGCCCTCAGGTGAGACCCCACCTGCAGTGCTGCCTCCAGCTCGGGGAGCCCAGATCAGGAGGAATGGACCTGTTGGAGTGGATCCGGGGGAGGAGGCCACAAAGATGCTCTGAGGGCTGGAGCCCCTCTGCTCTGGGGACAGGCTGAGACAATTGGGATTTTTCAACCTGGAGAAGAGAAGGCACCAGAGAGGCCTTAGAGCCCCTTCCAGTGCCTCGAGGGGCTCCCAGAGAGCTGCAGAGGGATTTTGGCCAAGGAGCTGTAGTGATGGGAGAAGGGGGAATGGCTTCCCACTGGCAGAGGGCAGGCTTAGAGGGATATTGGGAAGAAAGTTTTCCCTGTGAGGGGGGAGGCCCTGGCACAGGTTGGCCTGAGAAGCTGTGGCTGCCCCATCCTTGGAAGTGTCCAAGGCCAGGTTGGATGGGGCTTGGAGCAACCTGGGCTTGTGGAAGGTGTCCCTGCCCATGGCAGGGACATGGTGGCACGGGATGAGCTTTAAGGTCCCTTCCCACCCAATCCAGTCCATGATTCCAGGACTCTGTGCTGAGACAAGTCCCTGTGGTGGGCAGTGACTGTAAACCAGTCCATTATCCCAGTCAAAACCAGGACAACAGGACAGACACCTCCTGCTGAGTCTGGTCCTGCCCCCCCCTCGTGCAGCTACTGAGGGTCTCTGAGAATCTGAGGGCACCAGGAAATTAGGAAGGGAGATGTAAATGTGGGGAGAACAGGGCCCCCTTTTCTCCTCCCCTTTCCCTCTGGGAGTCACCACAACACCTCCCTGCGGGTCACGGCCTGAGGAGAACGGCCAGGCCCCAAATCCATTTGGATCCAGAGGGTGGGAAAAATCCTACAGGACGGACTACAAGAACCAGGGGAATTTCCCCAGGTGCTCCCAGCTCTGCTCAGGGGGAAGGAAGGAGACAGTCCAGGGGGGATCAGCTGCACCTCAGGCACCCTGGTCACATCTCTCATCCATCTCTCTCTCAAACACCAAACTGGGGACATTTCCCTCTTCCAATGAGCTGCTGATCCCAGAGTTTGGATGATCCAGAGTGGGACCTTTGGTGTTGAGGGGCTGTAAATGCCTCCTTCTTGAGCGGCTTCACCTCCCCTGGGCCCCTCCTCAGTCAATGTTCCTCAATTATCCAACAAACGAGGCACGAAGCAGAAAGGGGCAAAAGGAAAATCTTCCAGGTCACTGCCGGCTCCTGGGGAAAATGCAAGGCAAACAGTCAAGTCATTGAGCTGAGATGTTTTCCCAGCTGCCCCACAATGGTCTCTTGTGTCTGGTCAGGGGCCCGTAAGGATGGAAGGTGTTGCGGAACTGTGGCCAAAGGGGAGTGGAGAATTGAGGCTGTGGCAGGTGGCGGGAGCCCCCGCTCAGTGCCTGTCCTTGATCTGTGCCCACGGGGGTCCCAGCCCAGAGGGGCCTGTGAGGCGGGTGGGGAGGGAGGGAGAGTGGGGCGGGAAGGTGCCATCCTGCTGAGGGCCAGCGCTGGGCCCAGGGCAGGGCAGGGCCATCCCTGGGGACAGGGGCACTGGGGCAGCTGTGTGCCAGGGCCAGCCCAGTGTGGAGCCAGAGCCCTGCTGGGCTGCCAGTGCCTGGCCCCCCCTGCCTGGGCCAACTCAGCAGAGCGGGGCCCGGTTGATGCGGGAGGACACGGTGTGCCCAGCTGGGACAGGGGCAGGGCCAGCAAAGGGCATCTGCCCCTCTGGGCTCTGCTCGGGGAGGCCGTGGCTGGGCCTGCACCACTTGGGGGCTGCAGTGCCCGCAAATGGGCTGGAGCCGGGCACTGCCACCACCCCAGCACTTCCCTGGGCCCAGCCCTTGTGTGCCAGGGCCAGCATTGCCCAGTGCTCCCCAGTGCCTGCCCAGACTGGAGAGCCCAGTCACCCGCCTGTGCCCATTGCCCGTCAGCCCCTTTATCTCCCAGCTCCCTGTTTCCCTGATCCCGGGCTCCTGGTGCCCCAAGAAGGGGGTCAGTGCCAGCCCTGCGTTCAGCCAAAGAACTGGAGTGGGAACAGGGACAACTGTGCTCAGACACGACGGGTGTGGGGTTGGGCTGAGCTCTGGGGTGTCCCAGAGGGAAAGCTCTGGGAAGGGATGGGCAGGAGCACATGGGTGGGTGGATCAGGCTTTGGGGGCCGTTGGAGGATGGATTGTGTTGTGTGGGATTGTCCCCACAGGGTATGCAGCTGCTTTCAGCTCCCTGCCCACCCCCTTGGCACCCCCAGGTGCCTGGGTGTGGAAAGTATTACAGAAACATGGTTGATAGAAAGAGGACATGAGAGAGATGCTATAGCTCTGGTCCCAAGGTAAGAGAAAACTATTAGAATGTCATTGTATCTGAGAAACTGTATACTTGACAGAAGAATAAAATAAAGCGGATGGGAAAGCAGAGCAAATAGCAAACAAGTAACCATAAGAACGAGAAAGAAACAGCATTTGCGCAAATATACCTTAGGTAATTAGAAGCCAATGATGAGCTAGCGCTTGTAATATGTATGAGGCTAATTATTAACGTTTATAAGCACAGAGCCTGCAGCAATAAAGTTGGATAAGTTATGATCAATTCTGTGGTCTAAAAGTGTTTCTTATCCCGTCGTCTACAACACCTGGGCCCTTCCAGGGGCAGCTGCCCCGTGCAGGAAGCTGGAGGGATGCCGGGGAAGGTGGCTGGATGGGTGCCGCAGGCGGGATGGACTCTGTGCCAGGGCTGGGCTTGTGGCCAGGGCTGGGGGCTGTGCCCAGCCGGGCTTTGCCCCGGGGGCTCTCGGGGAGGGGGCAGGGAGGAGTCCCGGCAGGGATAAATGTGCTCCTGCCCTTGTGCAGCCTCAGCCAGCGCTGCCCAGGCCCAGAGGAAGATGAAGGTCGCTGTGCTCAGCGTGGCCCTGCTCTTCACCATCCTGCTGAGCCCCCCGGCAGATGCCAAGGTGAGGCCCCCATGCCACGGCCATGGGCTCAGGGATGGGCCCCTTCCCAATCCAGGGGCTCCCCCACCACTCCCCAGCACCCCCAACCTGGGCAAGGCCACTTTGTTCCAACCACAATTCCCTCTCTCCTTCCCCGTCCCACAATTCAACTCCTGCTGCTGCAGCTCCGCTTCCTCACAGGATGCTTGCACCCGACTCCGTCCTGGCACAGTCCCAACGCTTCCTGCTCTTTCTGACCCCAAATCCCACCTTTTTGGGCCTCCCCATCCCATCCTCTTGGTCCCCTGGGGCATCTCCCCACCATCTCCTCTCTTTCCCAGCCAAGGCAAAGGCCCAACCCAAACTGGGTGGAACTGGGCCAAGCCCCACTTGAGTCCAAGGAGGACAAACAGGCCCAAGCTCCACACTGGGCTCAAGTGGGACAAGGCCCGGCCAGGTTGAACTGGCACCAACTGGGAAATGCCCTGCCATGGCCCCTTCCCAGGGCCTTTCCTCCAGGCTTTGCCCTCAATGCCTTGCCTTTCCCCCTGCTCTGGTGTCCCCAACTTGCCTGGGAGCCGCAATCCCAAAGAGCCCCGCTCAGCCCGGGGTGCAGCCAGGGCTGGAGGGGGTGGGGACACCCGTGTCCCCCCCAGCCCCACAAGGCCAACCCCAACCAAGCCTTTGCTCTCCTCCTGCAGCCCATTGAGGTCGACAGCGTCCAATGTGGGGAGGTAAGTCTGGGAGTTGGGGGGCACCCAGTGTGGGAAGTGGGGGCACTTTGGGCCCCCCATCCCTTCCTGGCACTGGGGACACCCCAGTGACCAGTGACGTCTCCTTGTCTCTCTACAGGCAGGCGGGATCGGCGGCCCGGTGGGTACCAGGGCTTGTGCTGGGCCCAGACCTTCCCCTCTGGTGGCCACCACCCTCCAGGCCATCCCAGTGCTCCCCAGTCCACCCCAGTGTGCACCGGGGAGGCCCTTCCTCAGGGTCCCCACTCTATTCCCACACACCCCAGTCCACCCCACCACCCACACACAGGCCATCATTCCCACACCATTTCTTCCCTTCTTTCTCCTCTAATCCTTCCCCTTTCCCATTGCCCATGACACTCGTGTCCAGAAATCCCCTTCCTTGACCCCTCAGTCCCAAACTCCCTCCCAGTCCCTTCCAGTTTTCTCCCCATCCCCATTTCTCCTGCCCCACCCCTGCCCTGCTTCATTCCCTGGGTACCCTCCACTGGAATCCCTTCCAACTCACCCGCATCCCCCACAGTCCCATCCCTTCCACACCCCAGTGCCCATCCTCTGGGATCCCCAATTCCCCCCACTTCACCCTCTTTGGGTCCCCTCCTCTGCCCCCCCACCTTCCCTGCAGGCCCTGAATTCCCCTGGCTCTCCTTGTCTCCATCCCCACCCTGGGCCCTGCAGGAACAGGGATCCCAATGGGAAACTGGGTGCAGTGGGGCTGGGGGGAGCAGAAGGGATTTTCCCCCTCAGACCGGGGCCAACCATGGGCTGGGGGGTCTGGGGACACCCATGTCCCTCCCCCAGCCCCACAGGGGCCAATCCTGCTTAAACCTTTGCTCTCCTTCCCCAGCCAATCTCGGGACAAGGAGGAGGTGGATGTGTCGGGGTAAGTCCTAGAGTTGGGATGTCCCCAGTGTGGGAAATGGGGGGAAGTGTAGTCCCCCCATCCCTCCTGGGCCTGGGGACACCCCAGTGACCAGTGACACCTCACGCTCTCTCTCCAGGGAGGCATGGATATTGGTCGAGTGAAGAGGTCTGAGGTGGGTACCCTGAGTTCTGCTGGGCCCAGACCCTCCCCTCTCATGGCCACGACCCTCCCCAGAATCCCAGTGTGCCCCAGTCCACCCCAGTGCGCCCCAGTCCAGCCCAGTGTGTCCCAGTTCAGCCCAGTGTGCCCCGGTACATCCCAGTGTGTCCCAGAACCAGCCCAGTGTGTCTCTAACCCTGCCTTTGTCCCCAGCCCCCCGTGGCTGACCAGGTGGAGCTGATGCGCCAGTGACGCTCGGCTGCCTCTCTGCATGTCCAGGTGAGAAATATGGGAGGGTCCTCAGCCCCCCAAAGGAGCCTGGCAGGGCCCTGGGGGGTCCCTGAGCCCTCTGCAGTGGGCAGAGCTTGGGGACAGCAGAGGGACACGCAGGGGGCTGTCCCTGCTCCGTGTCCCGGGGCAGCTGGACAGAGCTGCCCCCAAGCCTTGCCTTGCACTGGGGGCTCTGCAGACCCCCAGGCTCACCGGGAGGGCAGGGAGGGGCTTGGGGAGGTGTCAGAGCATCCCGGGCTCAGGGGCTCTGGGGCCACATGGATCTCAGCATCCAATTCCCTTCTCCTGCCCCAGCTCCCTGCAGACAGACAGGGTGGGGACAAGGCCCCTGCCATGTCCCTGTGGACACCGGGGGTGACGTTTGGGGCTCTGTCTTTCAGGACTGGAAGTGGTGGTGACACCCGTGTCCTGGCCCCCTCCAGCGGCATGAGGAGATGATCATCCCTGGAGGACCCCCCTGATCCCCTGGGTGCCCTGGCAATTTCCCTGCAAGAATCAATAAACCCCTGCAGCAAAACAAATGCTCTGTGTCTGTCTGGGTGGGTGTGGTCCCACATCCACGGGTGCCTTCCCATGTCCATGTGTGTTCCCATGTCCCCTGGGGCACCCGGTGGTTTGGGGGCACAGCGGGAAACAGGGTCTGACTGGGGCTGTCCAAGCACCGTCCCCAAGGAGCACAGCTTGGTGTCGGGGCAGGGGAGGGTCAGGGACAATCAGCCAAGGCCCCTCAGTCCTTCCCTGGGCTCTGGGAGGGATGGGAAAGGGGATCAAAGGAGCCAGCAGGTGTCAAATGCCCCCAGATCTCAAGGGCCAGGGTCGGGGCTGAAGGGATGGAGAGCAGCCCTGCATCCAAGGCCATGGGGATAGTGGGGGATGAAAAGCAGGATGGGAGCCAGCAATGGGAGCTCACAGCCCACAACCCCCCATGTCCTGGGCTCATCCCACAGCGTGGGCAGCAGGGGAGGGGGGTTCTGCCCCTCTGCTCCGCTCAGCTGAGACCCCTCCTGCAGTGCTGCCTCCAGCTCTGGGCTCCTCTGGCTGTCTGCAACGCACCCGCCCGCAATGGCAATGGCTTGGGGGGATTCCCCTGCCAGCCCTGGCATCTCCTGCAGCTCCATGGGCTCCTCAGCACAGCAAAGACACGCACCTCTTGGGGCACTTCCAGAGGAGGCCACCCAGGGGATCCCAGGGCTGCAGCACCTCTCGCATGGAGACAGGCTGAGAGAGTGGGGGCTCTTCAGCCTGCAGAAGAAAAGGCTGTGGGGAGACCTCCTTGGGGCCTTCCAGTACTTCAAGGCAGCTTTTTAGAGACATGTGGGCAAAGGGTTCAGTAGGGCCTGTCAGAATAGGACAGGGGGTGAGGGAGTTAAACTAAAAAAGCATAAGTTCAGACCAGAGATAAAGAAGAAATATTTCATAGTGAGAATGCTGAAACACAGGAACACATTTGCAGGGAGGTGGTGGATGCTCCATCCCTGCAAACATTCAAGGCCAGCTTGGATGGGGCTCTGAGCAAGGTGATCTAGGAAAGATGTCTCTGCTCCCCCTCCAGGGAATGCCCCGCCCTGTGCTCTTGGCTACCAGAGTGATGGGCAGCTCTCAAAGGATGCAAGTGCCCAGAGAGCAGAGGGAACACACAGGACCTCTGTTAGCAGGGACATCTTCAGATGAGATGGGAATAGTTTGGATCAACACGTTCAGGCTCTGCTGTTTTGCCTCTCTGTTGTTGCACAGAACTGTCAGAAGAGACCGATAACCACGAGGTGCCCCAGTGTCACAGGGTGCGTTTGGGTCCCTGAGGCCCTGCATAGTCACAGGCTCCCCCTTGCCATCCAGAGGCCAGGAAGTGTCAGAGGTGCCCCAGGGCACCAGGAGGTCCCACAGGGTCAAGGGGCAGCCTTGATTCCATGTGTCCCTGGAGTGTCCCAATGTCCCCATGGCTCCAGGAGGCCCCGCTGTGCCACAGACGAGCAGCATTGGGTCGATATCAAAGGACCCCAAAGCGATGTCACTGTGAAGTCTTGAGGGCTGGAAGGAGCCGGGGAGACCCGAAGGCCAAAAAGAGCCGGGCAGAGCCGAAGGCCGAGCCGTGCCCTGGAGCCAGGCAGAGCTGAGAAACCAAAGGAACCAGGAAGACCTGGCAACACCATCCCGCCCCAGCCCTGCATTTCAGGCTCAAGAAATAGGTTTGTCCAAAAGCAGGTGGGGTGGTGGGAAGGGGCAGAGGCAGCAGAGCCCAGCGCAAAGCGAGTGGCTCCAGGTACGGCTTCTCCCGCCCGCCGGGAGAGCGCAGGGGCAGGAGCCCTTTGCCGGGTCTGGCTCCCGGCGCTGCCGGCGCTCGGCGGCTTTGGGGTTTGGCTTTGGGGTCTGACGGGAGGAATTATTGCTGTGGTGGTGGGTGGCAGAGGGGCTGAAGGACTGGGCACGAGAGGGATGCCTGTCCCCTCAAGGGACAAGTGCACAGACAGGGATCAGGTGTTCCCGCTGGGCTCAGACACCAGGTCTACCCTCTGGGCTCAGACACCAGGTCTATCCAGCAGCACCCAGGGAAGGGAGGGAGGATCATCGTGCTCCGTTCCATCACTGTCACCAGGTCCAGTCACCGGGCACAGACAGCAGGTGTAGTGGGTTGGCCCTGGCTGGACACCAGGGACCCCCTAAAGCCGCTCTCTCACTCCCCTCTGCAACTGGACAGAGGAGAGAAAAAAACCAGCCAAGGATTCATTCATGAGCCAAGAGCTGGCAGAGGTCACTCCAATCACCTTCACGGGCAAAACAGACTCCAAGGGGGGATATGAACTGTTGCCGAAAAACCTTGGAATAACAGAACTGCTCAGAGACTTGGCATCTACATTCCAGCAACCAGAGACAACTTGGACTGGTTTCTCGCAGAGGACGCTGGATTTCAGGCTGCATTGGCAGACTACAGTGGTGACATTTCCATTCACTTCCCAAAGCACAGACTCTGGGCACAAATGGGGAATCTACCTATAATGGCCACATGTCACTGCCGGCCACAACCCATATCAGGCATAACTTTTTACTGACATGTCTGGACAGTCCAAAAAGGCTGCAGTGACATGGATAAATCCTGTCACAGGACACTGGGACAATCAAGTACAGACCATAGACCAAGGTTCTGTACAAGTTTTAGAGCTTGCTGCTATCTGCATAGCCTTTGAGTTGTTTTGTGAGCAGCCACTGAATATCATTACTGATTCGTGTTATGCTGCGGGGTTGGTTTCACATCTCAAAGCCTCTTTCCTTTGAGATGTCACTAATCCTTATTTGTTCACAGAGATACGTACTATATGGTCCCTTGTCAACCACAGAAGATTTGACTCTTACATAATGCATGCCCGTTCCCACACAGAACTGCCAGGGCCCAGAGCAGAGGGCAATCAAAGAGCAGATGCTGCTGCTGTGGTTGCTGCAGTTCCCAAAACTCTGAGCAGGCCAAACTCTCCCACCTATTCTTTCAGCAAAATGCACGCTCGTTAAAGAGGCAGTTCCAACTCACAGGGAATCAAGCTCGAGGTATCAGCATGTCATGTCCTGACTGGCAGCAAATTGCCCCAGTGCCATCTGAGGAAGGGGTTGATCCCCGAGGCACAACAGCCAATGGAATTTGGCAAACGGACATTACTCACAGAGCTGAACTCGGTCGGCTAAAGTATGTCCATGTCACAGCAGACACACATTCCAAATACAGAAATGCCACTGCACACCCTGGGGAAAAGGTAAGGGATGTTATCTGACACTGGCTTAGCTGCTTTGCAACTTTGGGAATTCCAAAAACCATAAAGACAGACAATGCTCCTGCCTATTGTTCCTCAAAGGTCAAAACATTTCTCACGGATTGGGGATATTTCATTCCAGAGGCAGACCACACTCACCCACGGGACAAGCTATGGTGGAGAGAGCACACTGCACATTGAAGGGAATGCTGCAAAAACAAAAAAGGGGGGAATCTATCTATAGTCCCAGGAACACCTGTGGAAAGCGTCATATGTCCTAAATTTCTTAAACTGTGATGACACAGATCACAGCAGGTAGGAACATCAACACGAATCTCAGGTACTTTCCTCTCCCAAACCACCAGTCATGATAAATATTTAATATCAGGGCAATGGTCAGGACCAGTGGACCTCGTAACATGGGGGAGGGGAGATGCCTGTGTATCCACAGGTAAATTACAATGGATTCCTTCCAGATGTGTCAGGCCTTCTATTAGCCCTTCTTCAGAGCAAGAGCAATCAACAGAAGTGACAAATGAAGAAAATGGAATCGAAGAAACACATAACTAATGACCACTACCAGACCCAAACTACATCACTGAAATACAGAGACATAATAAAAGGCTTAAGTGTGCATGTGTGAGGAGAGAAGTGGCCACCTACGTATGAATGAGGAACGTTGTGTGGACGTACGTACGAGAGTGAATTCAAAACCACTTTATGTCAGAGATGCCTTAAATAAAATACAGTCATACAACAACACTACCTCAACCCCAGCAAATACAATTGAACACAACATCCATAACCTGACGCACTTCCCCTTGAGATAAAATTGATGCTTCTCACCCAGTTACACAAATACCCTCAGATAAAACGTCTTACACAAACCATATTTACAAACCCTGAATAATTGAAAGTGACACAGTTAATAAGGTTGTGACCAGTTTTAATAAAGGCCTTACCGCATTAGGCCCTGGTTTTTCTAAATGCTTAAGATAAGTTTGTTTATGTTAAGAAATGTTTACGAAAAAGGTTTAAAAATTGTTCTGTAACTCGTTCTAATTATAATAAAGGGGAAATGTAGTGATTTATATTATAGGAAGTGCCGTAAGGCAGTCTGGGACTTGTAGTTCCTTCAGTGCTCTGCTGCACATGCACAAGGGAGTGCTCGAATGTCACTGGTTGAGAGGTCACATCATGACGTGCCACAGTTTGGACTGTCTGTATCAGCTCATGTTGTTCTTAATAAATTTGTTTCAGCCGCATGCCTTGTGTGTAACTGGGTCCGTGCCCACACAAATCACACATGGGACTATCCTGCCACAGTCCACCAGCCAGGGGGCTTCCCAACGTGGGTCACTGGGACTGTGGGTCACCAAGCCTGTTCCCAAGGTGGGTCATTGGGAATGTGGGTCACCAAGCCTGTTCCCAAGGTGGGTCACTGGGAATGTGGGTCACCTGTTCCCAATGTGGGTCACCTGGAATGTGGGTCACCAAGCCTGTTCCCAAGGTGAGTCCTCCGACAGGTGATGGAGTTGGAGCAGCAGATGAAGCTCTTCCCGCAGTCGAGGCACTTGCAGGGCTTCCCTTACTGGTGGGTCCGTTGGTGTTTTGTTGGGGGGGATCCCGGGGTGGGTTCCCGGCAGAGGCGGGAGGTGGGCGGGGGGATGCGGGGACCCCCCCGCGGTGGGGGTCGGTGTTGCGGGGTCAGGCCCCGCCGCCCCCATTGTCAGCCCGGTGCCGGCGGGGGGGGACGCGACGAGCCCCTTTTTTAGGGCCCCCGGAGTGGGGAGAGCAGAGAGGGGCGACAGCGGAGCTGGGGGACCCCCGGCAGCCTGGGGGGGCGGGAGGGGAAGCGCGGAGAGGGGGAGCCCAGAGGGGTGGGGGGGCCGGGGACCCCCGGCTCCTGGAAGAGGGGGCTCCGAGAGGGGAGACCCCTGGGATTCCCGGCATCTCCAGCAGCCGGGAAAAGGCAGAACCCCGGAGAGGGGGCCCCCAAAACACGAGGGACCTCCAAGAGCCTGAACGGGGGGACCCCCAGAACCCCAAAGTGCAGAGAGCAGAGGGAGTGAACTTCGGGGAGGGTTTTTTAGAGCCTTTTCCACGGGCCTGCCTCCCCTGGCTGTGGTCTCCCTGTTTGTCAGCACTGTCAGGTTTGCCCACCTGAAGCCCCCCTCCATCTCCTCCCTGCTGCTGGAACTGCTGAGGTCAGTTCTGGACTTGGTGGTGCCTCCAGCACTGAACCCCCCCAGGAGGAACCAGGACCTCAAGGGTGCCTGGAGGAAAATGACTGGATGCTTTTCAGAAGCATTGAAGTGCCTTTTTTCTTCTTCATAGCACCCAGGATGTCAGACTGCTTTGTGCCACGTGTCCATTTTGTTCTTGTATTGGTGTATTTTATATTTGCATTCCTTTTTTTTCTTCACTTGTGTTACTGTTTTCCATAAAGGAATGTCATTAGTCATCTATTGCTACACCAGTACCTACCATTGCTGTGCACAGACACACTGAGGTGCCACGATCACTGTGTATTTCAAGAAAATCAAGTGCCCTGCACTGACTTGTGTGTCCAAGATGCTTCCTCAGCCCTTCTCTGGAGCTGCAGGGGCAGTGCCTTTGTGCAGAGGAGGAGGGAAGAGATTCCCAGCCCAGCAGCAGGGCCAGGGCCAAGGGCTCCTGCTCTTTCCACAGCTGCTCTTTGCAGCTCCACATTCTCCTTGCCAGCCCTGCTGTGGGTGCAAGGCCTGAGTGCTCCGGCAGCTTGGTCACAGTCCTGCTGCGTGTCCGTGCTGGGATCACAGGCAGGGACAGGCCCTGGCACTGCTGGCACAGAGCTGTGCTCCACACCAGCAGCTCCATCAGCAAAGGGCATGTCCTGAGGGCAGGGCATGAAGGCTTTGCTCTTCCTCCACAGTCACTGTCAGGAATGTGCTCCAGGAATGCCCTGGCAAAGCAAATGCCAGTGCCCAGCTGAGGGTGGGAGTGTGCAGGGTGGGGGCACGCAGCAGTGTCCTTGCCCAGCCAGAGCTCCTGGCACAGACCTGAGGCACCAGCAGAGTGCTGGGCTGTGCCTTTGCTCCATGGACAGCCTGGGAAGGTGTCACAGGGCAGCCCCTGCAATCCCCATTCCCAGCACCTGCAAGAGGCTGTTTTTTCTTTCCACAGGAGACATCAATGGACCAGGTCAGAAGTCCAGGTTTGCATGGTAGTGAGAAACTCCTGCATGAGCACCACGTGTGTGTGTAGGGATGAACCTGAGTGAGCACAAACACCACCAGCTGTGCCTGGGGTGCCATAAATCCAGAGGATGGGCAGTGTCAGGAGGTCACTTCACTGTGAGAGTAACATTCCCTGGGAAATCCCCCAAATGCAGCCTCGGGATGTGCTTCTGTGCACATCCCCGTGTCCATCCCTCAGGCCGTGGGGCATCTCAGACAGGGCAGAGCAGGTGACACCCCGCAGGGCTGAGGTGGCTCCAGCCCCTGGGAGCAGCAGCAGGAGCCAGGGAGACCCTGCCCCTGCTGCCATGAACTCTGTGTGTGTGCAAGGGAAGGACTCGTGTCTCTGAACACCCCTGGAGTGTGAGCAGGGTGTGGACACCTGACAGAGCCCTGGCTTTTCTGGCTGTGACTCCAGGAACAACCCCCCCATCACGGTGACATTCGTCTCACCTGCCTTGGTCAGGGCCATTGCAAATGCGTCTCTCTGGCACGTCACTCTCCTCTGCCTTTCTTGTCTGTCTTTCCTTACAACTGGGAAAGCAGCCCCGTGTGGGGAGCACCTCCCCTGTGCAGGCAGAGGGGTTCTGCAAGCACGAGTGTCATTGTTCCCTTTACACAGCACAGAGCACATTTAGGAAATATAAATATATTCATGCCCCTGCTTGTGTCCACACTGTGAACTTCTTTAAGCAGCTAACAGGGAATGTTCTTCCTCACGGCAATCCTGCCAGGAGAGAGAAGACAAGAAGGACCTTAGCCTTCCATGGAGAAAGGGGAGTAGGATAATCTGAAATCACCAGTGGTGTTTCCCCTACTGTGAGTGGGGAATGTCCCCAACCTTCAGAAAATCTCTGCCTGTGGCGGTTTAATGTTAGAGGAACAGAACCGAAAGGCATTCTGGGGCTTGTAGTCCCCGGGTACTCTATTGCGCATGCTCAATGGAGTGCTCGAATGTGATTGGTTGAGAAGGTCACATGTTATGACGTGTCACGGGTTGCCCTGCACATAAAAGCCCTTGTTGTTCTCAATAAATTTGATTCGATTCTGAAAAAAAGGACTGTCTACTCATGTAGAAATATAGTTAGGTCATGTGGAAAGAAAATTAGAGAGACAAAGGCAGAACTTGAACTGAATCTCACCACCTCTGTGAAGGATAACAAAAAGTCCTTCTACAGGTACATCAATAGCAAAAGGAGGGGCAAGGAAAACCTCCACTCTTTACTGGACATGGGCGGGAATATAGTTATCAAAGATGAGGAAAAGGCTGAGGTATTTAACACCTTCTTTGTCTCCATTTTCAACAGTAAGACAGGTTGTCCTGAGGACAGCTGGCTTCTGGAGCTTGTAGAAAGAGACAAGAATCTGAACAGCCCCCCTGTAATCCAGAAGGAAACAGTCAGTGACCTACTGAGCTGCTTGGATCCCCACGAGTCTATGGGACCAGAGGGGGTCCACCCAAGGGTGATGAGGAGCTGGTGGAAGAGCTCACCAGGCCTCTCTCCATCATCTACCGACAGTCCTGGCTCACTGGGGAGGTCCCAGATGATTGGAAGTTGGCAGATGTCACGCCAATCCACAAAAAGGGCCAGAAAGAGGACCCAGGAAACTCCAGGCCCCTCAGCCTGACCTCAGTGCCTGGCAAGGTTATGGAGCAGATCATCCTCAGTGCAGTCCCACAGCACCTACAGGATGGACAAGGGATCAGACCCAGCCAGCATGGGTTTAGGAGGGGCAGGTCCTGTCTGACCAACCTGATCTCCTTTTCTGATCAAGTGACTCGCTTGGTGGATGAGGGGAAGGCTGTGAATGTGTCTGTCTGGACTTCAGCAAGGCCTTGGACACCATCTCCCACAGCATTCTCCTGAAAAAGCTGCAGCCACAGCTTGGACAGGGGCACCCTGTGCTGGGTCAGGAACTGGCTGGAGGGCTGGGCCCAGAGAGTGGTGGGGATGGAGCTGCATCCCGTTGGTATACGGTCAGTAGTGGTGTCCCCAGGGATCAGTGTCGGGCCCAGTTCTGTTTAATATCTTTATTGATGAATTAGATGAGGGGATGGGCACAGGCCCGGGTTGGGCCCAGGCGCGTGCGTGACGGCGCGGCCCAGCCCCGGGCACTGGGGCCTGGCCCCAGCACGCAGAAAGGAGAGAGAGAATGGGAGCTTCGCCTGTGCGGACAGTGCCATTGTGGGAGATGAGAGGGGAGCCCCGGAACACACAGAAGGACAACTCTAAACCCGGGCAGATGGAGCTCGTTCAGCCCTGTAAGGCCATCCATCTAAGAGAAGGTCACTCTAAACAAACCTACGTCCTGAGGACCTCGCTGCCACCGTCCAAGCTCGCTCGGCCCCGGCAGATGAACCTCAGGATTAAAGGGTGGGCTCAGTTCAGCGCACACTGTGTCTCACCTAAAATATCCATTGCGCAGGCTCGAAGGCCTTACCCGCATTTGCAAAGTATCACCAGTGTGCTTGTAACAAATGTGGGTGGAGACCTTTCCCAAATCTTCATTCGTGAAGACTGGCCATGATGAGATGAGGGGATTGAGTCCATCATCAGCAAGTTTGCAGATGACACCAAGCTGGGGGGGAGTGTCGATCAGCTGGAAGGCAGGAGGGCTCTGCAGAGGGACCTGGATAGGCTGGGGAGTTGGGCTGATTCCAGCGGGATGAGGTTCAACCAGGCCAAGTGCCGGGTCCTGCCCTTTGGCCACAACAACCCCCTGCAGCCCCCTGGGCTGGGGACAGAGTGGCTGGAGAGCAGCCAGACAGAGAGGGACCTGGGGGTTTGGATGGACAAGAAGCTGAATATGAGCCAGAGTGTGCCCAGGTGGCCAAGAAGGCCAATGGCATCCTGGCCTGGCTCAGGAACAGTGTGGCCAACAGGCCCAAGGAAGTGATTCTTCCCCTGGACTCAGCGCTGGTGAGGCCACCCCTGGAGTGCTGTGTCCAGTTCTGGGCCCCTCAGATCAGGAGGATATTGAGGTCCTGGAGCAGGTCCAGAGGAGAGCAACAAGGCTGGGATAGGGACTCAAGCACAAGTCCTGTGAGGAGAGGCTGAGGGAGCTGGGCCTGTTCAGCCTGGAGAAGAGGAGGCTCAGGGGAGACCTCCTCACTCTCTGCAACTCCCTGACAGGAGGTTGTAGCCAGGTGGAGGTTAGTCTCTTTTCCCAGGCAACCATCAGCAAGACAAGAGGGCTGGGCCTTAAGCTGTGCCAGGGGAGGTTTAGGTTGGATATTAGAAAGAATTTCTTTACAAAGAGGGTAATCAGCCATTGGAATGGGCTGCCCAGGGAAGTGGTGATTCTATGGGAACACACCCATGGAGATGGGAACACACACACAAGATCAAGCAGAGTAGCTTTGCTGAAGGGATTTATTGATCATTCAGGAGAAATGCCCCTGGGCTCTGAGGGAAATCAGGGGGTTCTTTCAGGGATGATCATCTCCTCACGCTGCTGGAGGGAGACAGGGCACGGGTGTCACCACCAGTCCTGAAAGACAGAGCCCCAAACGTCACCCCCAAAGTCCACTGCAACATGAAAGGGGCCTTGTCCTGACCCCTCTCCCTGCAGGCACTGCTCACCTCAGCCATCCAGGGATGCAGCCACGCGTTTCTCACCAACAAGACCCACCACCTTCTCAACCACAGGGGGCTGGGGACAAAGACAGGCTCAGAGACACCCTGGGTGCAGTGGGATGTATTGGGAGCCTGGGGGAAGAAATGGGATCCTTGGGGAAGGTGCACTGGGGTATACTGGGGCAGACTGGGATGGCTTAGGAGTGTCATGGCCATGTGAGGGGAGGACCCGACCCAGGAAGAACTCCTGGTACCCACCTGAGCTGTCTTCAGGATCCCAACGTCCACTAAATGCAGCTGGAGAGAGACCAGGAGCCCTGGCTGGTCACTGGGATGTCCACTGGGATGTCCCCCCGCTCCCACTGCCCCCAGTTTCACCTCCAACCACTGTGCCTGCAGGGCCCAGGGTGGGGATGGAGACAAGGAGAGCCAGAGGAATTCAGGGCCTGCAGGGAGGGTGGGGGGAGGTTGGGGGGGACCCAAAGATGCTGAACTGGGGGGAACTGGGGAGCCCACGGGACTGGGATTGGGGTGTTGAAGGGGCCCTGTGTGGGATGCAGGGGAGGGGAAAGGAATTCAAGTGTAGGGATGTGGGGACTGCAAGGGAGAGGCTTGGTGGGGACAGGAGGAGGATGATGGAGGAGAACAAAAACGAGGGCACTGGGAGCTGGTTGGGAGTGGAGAGTGAGGCAAGGAATGGACTTGGGAGGTACCAGGGCAGTGGCCTGGGTGAAAGGCAAAGGTCTGGAAAGAAAAGCTTTGGGAATGATCAGTGGGAGGATGTTTGGAAACGATCAACAGGAGGATATTTGGGGACCATGGGTAGGACACAGAGCAGATGCTGGGGAGGAGATGCCTGAGGGGACCAAAAAGGATGGGATGGGAGGCCCAAGAGGTGGGATTTGGGAGCACCATTAAAAGAAACAGGTGGGGGCCCTCCCAGCAATTGACAGTGGACCTCCCTTGTCAGGGATTGCTGAATGGCTTCCTGCTGTTGCATCTTTCATTTCTTATCAAAAATCACCCAAATAGCTTTCAAACAGTGCCTGCCAATGGAGCTTGAAGGCACTCGTTCCATCAAAGCCATATCTGTAATTCAGAGGCATAAATAGAGAATGTAGATTTGTCTCTTAAGGTGCTGTCTCATTTCTACTAGATGTCAATTAGTACCATGTAAAACATGATCATTAAAATTAAAAACTCTTACCCTTCTATTTCCCTTTGAAAAATAATTCTGCTGTTAAAACTCCCACTTCTGTTTGATTTTTTAAAATCAAAATGAATGTGTGTACTAGTGGACACAGACAGGGCTCCCTCACAGAGAAGCCCATGAAGTATGGGCTGGATGAGCAGACAGCAGGCTGGTTGAAATCTCCTGGCTGGGGTGGTGATCAGGAGTGCAACATCCAGCTGGAGGCCAGTGATCAGCAATTCCTGGTGAACATCTTCATTGATGATCTGGATGATGGGATATAGTGCTCAAGTTTAATGGAGTTGATGAGTTTACATTCCGACTGCAAGGAACATGTTTTCACATCTGAAGCAGGGGATGGGAAACCAGAGACTCACTGTGAACCCCGAATGATTTCCAGAGCCTTTCCAGAGCATTTCATTCCAATCCGGGAATTTTGGATTAAAAAATCACGGTGCTCCTCCATTACTCTGGAAAGGGGACCCTGGTCTGTCGGGAGTGAGGACATTGCTGAATCTGAAAGCTGGAGAAGACAACAAGAAATGTGTGACCCTCCAGAGGATGAAAGCCCTGGATGAAGTTGTCAAGAAGTTCAGACCCAAAGCCTTTCGAGTTTTACGGTTGTGTCTAAACATTTACTGTAGTTTTTCCCTTGTTTGTCCCCTGAAATTGTTTGATGAAAAATCCCCTTGATGTCTGTATCCTTAGACCCCGCTCCCTGATTGGCCAAAGTTTGCTGCATTGCAGTATTTCCTTTTTTGGCCAGCCTTTCCCTAAAATGGATAAACCCTACCCCCTTTTTCCCTTATCCAGTTACACTTTGCATGCTGGGGTCCCATCTGGGGTGCCAGGAAGAGCTGTGCTTTGGGACCAATTACCTCTGAAGCTGCTCGTATGCCTTCATAGGCTGCTAAGATTTCCTTCTCCACAGGGGTGGAATTGGCCTCAGAACCTCTGTAGCTTCGGCTCCAGAAACCCAGTGGTCACCCTCACGTCTCACCAGGCACCTTTGGCCAGAGGCTCCAGGAGGGACCTTTATCTCCAGCTGCAGAGTAGAGCACATTCTTTACATCTGGTCCTGTCCTGACTGCTCCAAGAGCCACGGTATGTGCAATCTCTTGCTTGATCTGCCTGAAAGCTTGTTGTTGTTCAGGACCCCATTGGAAATTGTTCTTTTTACGGGTCTGTGGTGGTTTGGGCTAGGCCTTCCTTGGTGACCAGTTTGTAACCAAGGAAGGGTCCAGATTTACCCAGTATTCCCTACGATTTTTACGTAAGCCAGATTATAAGAAGAGAGGAGGAGAGGCCTTCGTTTTTTTTCCTTCCGGCGGCTTGGAGGTGCAGGTCCCCTGCTGTTGAGTCTGCCGTGTTGGGGAGCGAGGCCTGGTTGGGCCTTGTCGACCTTGGGAGACGGAGGTTGCCGGCGATCGTTCCGGAGCGACTCTCAGTTGTCCCAGGGGAGTAGTGAGCTATTTTTCTTTGCTAACTTTTTAGTTGTTAGATATTGGGTCTTGGGATATCTATATATTTTATTTTAGTTTTGTTCCCTTTCCTTTTCCTTCTTCCCTTTCCCTTGTGAAATTGTATATAAGTGTAAATATATTTATATATCTCACTTTGGTTGTCTCTCTCTCGTTTCGGGTTTTTTTTCTTAGTTTTTTTTTCCTCCCTCTTCTCCCTGAGGTTGGTTTTGGGGGGGGGGGAACTTCTGGTGGTAAGGTTTGGAGACTTGGCGGGGAGCCAGCTTCAAACCATATCACCTTATATGGTGTTTCCGCCCGGTTTCTCTCTGGTTATCTCCGGTTTGTTTTGGTTTTGCCACGGTTGTTTGGGAACACTACCGGGAGAGCTGCCAAGAGCCTATTGTTTATATAAATATAGTTTTGTTTGAGAACAAAGAGAGGAAAAAAAAAAAAATATATAAACATGGCCTTTTTATTCATTTTCCTGGTTATTTTGGCCGTTTTTATATATGCTGCTGGGTATCCAGTGAAAACTAACCCAAAAAGCATCTACCAATATCTGCCTTTCCTTAATTATGACATCAAAGGCCTAGTGACTGAGGTCCCTGGGATCAAAATTGGCCCCAATCCTTACCTAAATTGTTTGGCAACAGTCCTACTATTCCTAAAAGCCATGGAAGTGGTGTTTAACATTGGAAAGGTGGTGTGGTACTGCTTTTCTTGTTGCAGGAAACGCCAAAACTCAAAGGGATTTGCTGGAACTTTGGGAAGGGCCTTGAGAAAACCAGTCCCTGGATGGCAAGGAATCTGGGCCAACTTTGGTAAATTGGTAGGGCGCGTGACACCTCCCATTAGCTGGGATTTCACACCAGAGCAGGTGTTTGATCCTGATGAGGTGGCACGTCGTCTGGCAGAAGGGTGTTTTTCTTATGAGGACCCAAATATGCAGTTTTTTGCTTTGTACTGGGGCTTGGCGAGTGCCTATCGAGCTGCTGTGGACTATGCTCGGAAGACTAAGGCTGAGGCGGAAACTCAAACCCTGACACCTGAGACCAATACCACCTCTACTACATGCACGGAAAGCGGAACCCAGACTACACCACCTGAGATACCCCTCGCCCCTGTAGTGAAAAGGAAGTCGTGGGTACCATCGCCCGAAACTTTAAGCCTACGACCAGATGGAAGCCTAAACAGGTCAGAAGATAACGGAGAGGGGACTGATACTGATGCTAGTGCTAGAACTCCACCTCCACGAGCAGCACCACCCCCAAAAATGGAAACTACAGAGTTGCGGTCAATGACCCCATCAGAACTCCGGGACTTACAGAAAGATTACACTCGTCGGCCTGGTGAGCGAATTCTATCGTGGTTGCTCCGATGCCGAGACCGTGGGGCTAGAGGTCACCTATTGTCAACTGCTGAAGCAGAACAACTAGCTTCCATCTCTGGAGATCGTGAACTTGATCGTTTATTTGCAGAGGAGAAACCTGACCTCAGTCTTTGGGCACGACTTGTCTTAAGTGTGAAACAAAGGTTTCCATTTAAAGACTATATACCATGCCCCGTGAGGAAGTGGACCAAGATAGAAGACGCCATCCAGTACCTAAGAGAATTGGCATTGCTGGAACTTATGTATGAGGACCCTCAATATGATCCCGTCGCTGATGACCCAGAGGTTACCACTTGCACAATGCCCATGTGGAAGAAGATAATCCAGGGTGCTCCTGCGTCATATGTCCATATCTTGGCAGGAGTAATGCTTCCAAACATGCCAGAAACTCCTGTGAGCATGTTGTGTACAGTTCTGCGACATCTAAAAGAAACGGTAGAATCTAGGAATGAGTTTTCTAGAGACTATTCTGATTCTAGTTACAGACGAAGACCTGAGATAGATGAGCCTTACGGGCGCTCTGATTATGAAGATGACTACGGAGACCACAAGGACAAACGCTACAGAGATAGATCAGCAGACCGGTCTCGACCACGATCTCGATCTTGGTCCCGGTCCCGCTCACGATCTCCTTCCGTCACACGCAGAAGGAGCAAAAACCCTAAGCGTAAATCTAAGCGCAATGAACTGTGGTCCTATCTGTGCGCCCATGGAGAAAACATGAAGAAGTGGGATGGTGAACCTACTTCCAGACTTGAGGCCAGAGTGAGGGAACTAAAACGCAAGGAAAGCGATAAGAAAGTTGTCTACGTAGTAGATGCAGATTTCTTTGAAAAAGAACTGAGATCTCCCAGACGCAGAGGGGCTGGAGTCCATTTCCAGGATGAGAGGAAAGCCTCTGACAAGCCAAAGCAAAGATCCGACGGTGAATGCTCCGACCAGAGCCAATAGAGGGGCCCTGCCTTCTGCCAGGAGAAGGAGAGGGACGAGAAAGATAATAGAGTTTACTGGACTGTGTGGGTTCGGTGGCCTGGCACATCGGATCCTCAGAGATACCAAGCGTTAATAGATACCGGCGCACAGTGTACATTAATGCCCTCAGGACATGTGAGTACAGAGACTGTTTCAATTTCTGGGGTGACAGGAGGATCTCAAGAGCTGTCGGTGGTAGAGGCCGAAATAAGCCTGACAGGAGACCAATGGGAAAAACATTCCATTGTGACAGGGCCGGAAGCCCCTTGCATTCTTGGCATGGATTACCTCAGGAGAGGATACTTCAAAGACCCGAAGGGGTACCGATGGGCTTTTGGTATAGCCGCGGTAACTGAAGAGGAATCCAAACGATTATCTGCCCTGCCTGGCCTCTAAGAAGATCCTTCTGTTGTGGGACTACTGCGAGTCGAGGACCAGCGAGTGCCAACAGCCACTAAGACAGTGCATAGGCGACAGTACCGGACGAATCGAGATGCTGTGATCCCCATCCATAAGATGATTCACAAGCTGGAAAGTCAAGGGGTGGTTAGTAGAACACACTCACCCTTCAATAGCCCCATTTGGCCTGTACGCAAGTCCGATGGCGAATGGAGACTGACGGTGGACTATCGTGGCTTGAATGAAGTCACGCCACCATTGAGTGCTGCTGTACCAGACATGTTGGAGCTCCAATACGAGCTGGAGTCCAAGACAGCAAAGTGGTACGCCACCATCGACATCGCCAATGCATTTTTCTCCATTCCCTTAGCAGCAGAGTGCAGGCCGCAGTTTGCTTTCACGTGGAGAGGTGTGCAATACACGTGGAACCGACTGCCCCAGGGGTGGAAGCACAGTCCAACAATCTGCCATGGACTGATTCAGGCCACACTGGAGAAGGGCAAGGCCCCAGAACATATCCAGTACATTGATGACATTATTGTATGGGGGGACACAGCGGAAGAAGTTTTTGAGAAAGGAGAGGAAATCATCCAGATTCTCCTTGATGCCGGTTTCGCCATTAAGAAGAATAAGGTCAAGGGACCCGCCAGAGAGATCCAATTCCTAGGGGTGAAGTGGCAAGATGGACGACGTCAGATACCAACAGATGTCATCAATAAGATTGTAGCCATGGCTCCACCCACCAACAAGAAGGAGACACAAGCTTTCCTGGGGGCCATAGGCTTCTGGAGAATGCACATCCCTGGGTATAGCCAGATTGTGAGCCCTCTTCACTTTGTGACCCGTAAAAGGAATACCTTTCAATGGGGTCCCGAACAGCAACAGGCATTCAAACAGATCAAACAAGAGATTGCACATGCCGTGGCTCTTGGACCAGTTCGAACGGGACCAGACGTGAAGAACGTACTTTACACTACAGCTGGAGATAAAGGTCCCTCCTGGAGCCTCTGGCAAAAGGTGCCTGGTGAGACGCGAGGGCGACCACTTGGCTTCTGGAGCCGAAGCTACAGGGGTTCTGAAGCCAACTACACTCCTGTGGAAAAGGAAATTCTGGCGGCCTATGAAGGCATACAAGCAGCCTCAGAAGTGATTGGCACTGAAACACAGCTCCTCCTAGCACCCCGACTACCAGTCCTGAATTGGATGTTCAAAGGGAAGGTGCCCCCTACGCATCATGCCACCGATGCTACGTGGAGCAAGTGGATAGCCTTGATTACGCAGCGTGTACGATTGGGAAGCTCAAATCGCCCTGGAATTCTGGAGGTTATCACAAATTGGCCTGAAGGTGGGAACTTCAGTCTGGCAGAAGAAGAAGAAGAAGAGCCAGTGAGCCGAGCTGAAGAAGCTCCGCCATTTGATCAGCTGCCAGATGAAGAAAGGCGTTATGCCCTTTTCACTGATGGTTCCTGCCGTATTGTAGGAAGGAACCGGAAGTGGAAAGCAGCCGTTTGGAGTCCCACCCGACGAGTGGCAGAAGCTGCTGAAGGTCAAGGCGAGTCAAGTCAATTTGCAGAGCTCAAAGCCGTCCAACTGGCCCTGGACATTGCTGAACGAGAAGGATGGCCAAGGCTCTACCTCTACACAGACTCGTGGATGATAGCCAATGCCCTATGGGGATGGTTAGACCGATGGGAGAAGATGAACTGGAGGCGTGGAGGAAAACCCATCTGGGCTGCTGACTTGTGGCAGGACATCGCTGCCAGAGCGAAGGGTCTGAATGTGAGAGTCCACCATGTAGATGCCCATGTGTCCAAGAAGCGAGCTAATGAAGAACACGATAACAACAGAGAAGCAGACCGAGCTGCACAGATAAGAGTGTCACAAGTAGACCTAGACTGGCAGCAGAAGGGAGAGTTGTTCTTAGCTCGATGGGCCCATGATGCTTCCGGTCATCAGGGCCGAGATGCCACCCACAGATGGGCACGAGACCGAGGGGTGGATTTAACCATGGATATCATTTCTGAAGTTATCCATGATTGTGAGACTTGTGCCGCTATTAAGCAGGCGAAAAGACTGAAGCCCCTGTGGTATGGTGGACGATGGGATAAGTATAAGTATGGAGAAGCATGGCAAGTTGATTATATCAAACTGCCACAGACCTGTCAAGGTAAGTGCTATGTACTTACCATGGTGGAAGCAACCACCGGATGGCTAGAGACTTTTTCAGTGCCCCACGCAACGGCCCGGAATACCATTTTGGGCCTTGAAAAGCAAGTCCTGTGGAGACACGGGACCCCAGAACGCATTGAGTCGGACAACGGGACTCATTTCAAAAATGAATTAGTCACCAATTGGGCGAGAGAACATGGCATCGAATGGGTGTACCACATTCCCTATCATGCACCAGCTGCTGGGAAAGTTGAAAGATATAACGGACTGTTGAAGACAACTCTAAAGTCACTAGGCGAGGGAACTTATAAAAACTGGGATAAGAACTTAGCCAAGGCTACCTGGCTAGTTAACACCAGGGGTTCTGTCAATCGAGCTGGCCCTGCACAAGCAGAATCCCTTCATATTGTTGATGGAGATAAAGTTCCAGCAATCCATTTGAGGGGAATGCTAGGGAAAGCTGTTTGGGTTACCCCTGCCTCAGGCCAAGACAAACCCATTCGTGGGATTGTCTTTGCTCAAGGGCCAGGACATACGTGGTGGATAATGAGAAAGGACGGAGAGATCCAATGTGTGCCTCAAGGAAATTTAGCCTTGGGGAAGAACTAATTGTATGTCCTGAGTTATGTTTTTACAGGAAGTCAGTCACCAGAAGAGAGAGAGAGAGAGAGAAAGAGACCTGAATTAAGCTGATGCTGGTATCCAGTGATGAGACAGCCCAGAATGATGAAACAGCCATAAATCAGAACTGTAGTTGTGACTGAGGAGACCAGAGATTAGGACTGAACTGAACTGACATCGGTATTGATTTCCAGTGATGAGACAACTGCGCCAAGAGACCAACAAGAACTATATATATATATGTATATGTGTATATATATGCGCGGGACGTAGGCGAACGTGAGATATAGGTGTTGCGTAAAAATAGTATGGAATAAGGGGTGGAGAATGTGGTGGTTTGGGCTAGGCCTTCCTTGGTGACCAGTTTGTAGCCAAGGAAGGGTCCAGATTTACCCAGTATTCCCTACGATTTTTACGTAAGCCAGATTATAAGAAGAGAGGAGGAGAGGCCTTCGCTCTCTTTCCTTCCGGCGGCTTGGAGGTGCAGGTCCCCTGCTGTTGAGTCTGCCGTGTTGGGGAGCGAGGCCTGGTTGGGCCTTGTCGACCTTGGGAGACGGAGGTTGCCGGCGATCGTTCCGGAGCGACTCTCAGTTGTCCCAAGGGAGTAGTGAGCTATTTTTCTTTGCTAACTTTTTAGTTGTTAGATATTGGGTCTTGGGATATCTATATATTTTATCTTAGTTTTGTTCCCTTTCCTTTTCCTTCTTCCCTTTCCCTTGTGAAATTGTATATAAGTGTAAATATATTTATATATCTCACTTTGGTTGTCTCTCTCTCGTTTCGGGTTTTTTTTCTTAGTTTTTTTTTCCTCCCTCTTCTCCCTGAGGTTGGTTTTGGGGGGGGGGGGGAACTTCTGGTGGTAAGGTTTGGAGACTTGGCGGGGAGCCAGCTTCAAACCATATCAGGGTCACAAAGTAAAGAGGGCTCACCATCTGGCTGTACTCTGGGATGTGCATCCTCCAGAAGCCAATGGCTCCCAGAAAAGCTTGGGTTTCTTTCTTGTTTGTGGGTGGAGCCATTGCTACAATCTTGTTGAGGACATCTGTTGGTATCTGGTGTCGTCCATTTGCCATTTCAGCCCTAGGAACTGGATCTCTTGGGCAGGGCCCTTGACCTTACTCTTCTTGATGGCAAAACCAGCCCTGAGGAGAATCTGGATGATCTTCTGTCCTTTCTCGAAAACTTCTTCTGCTGTGTCCCCCCACACAATGATGTCATCGATGTACTGGATGTGTTCTAGAGCCTCATCCTTCTCTAGTGTGGCCTGAATCAGTCCATGGCAGATGGTTGGACTGTGCTTCCACACTGGGGCAGTCGATTCCAGGTGTACTGAACGCCCCTCCAGGTGAAAGCAAACTGTGGCCTGCACTCTGCTGCTGAGGGAATGGAGAAAAACGCGTTGGCAATGTCGATGGTGACGTACCACTTTGCTGTTTTGGACTCCAGCTCGTCCTGGAGCTCCAACATGTCTGGCACAGCGGCACTCAATGGCGGCGTGACTTCATTTAAGCCACAATAGTCCACAGTCAGTCTCCACTCTCCATCGGACTTACAGGCCAGACGGGGCTGTTGAAGGGTGAGTGTGTTCTGCTGACCACCCCTTGGCTCTCCAACTTCCAGATCATCTTATGGATGGGGGTCACAGCATCTCGGTTCGTCCGATACTGTTGCCTGTGTACAGTTGTCGTGGCCGTTGGCACTTCTTGTCCCCAAAGCTCCAGCGATTCCTTTCGTACAACAAGGGGACCAATGCAGCACCACCTCTCCAATTTTAAGTAGCATTTTCGCTGCCTTCACCACTAGGATCATTGTCGCTGAGCAATGTAGGGATGGGTTAGAGCTGATCTTGGAGTCTTTGCTACCAAACCTTGAAGGCCACCATTAAGGAAATTGGCTACTAGGCCATGGGTGTCGAAATTAAGGAAAGGAAGCAATTTGTTCCATCCATCTGAACGGTCCCTCACAGGATGTCCTAGGATAGGCACAAAACCAGCAAGAATCAGGAAAAAAATTAGTAAAAAGGCCATTGTTATTATTTTTCTTTCTCCTTCTTCCTAAACAAAGCTATGTTTAGATAAACAAAATCCTTCTTGGCAGCTCTCCCGGGAGTGTCCCAAAACAATGGTGGATGTTGACAAAACAAACCTGCTCTTGGCAGCTTTCCCAGACAACGTTCCCACAACAAAATCAAAGGAACCAAAACAATCCCACTTCTGACACCAAAACCATCTGTAGCCGGTTGGAGTTGGCTTCCTGCCAAACCCCACAGACTACAGAAGATTACTACGTGTAAATTTAGGGTAGAACTTAGGTGGGAGGTTCCTGTGCCACAGAGCTCTTGCCCACAGTTTCTCTTGGAAAAGAATGGAGTTCCACAGCTCATTGCTTCCATTTCAACCTTTTTGGGCCTTTGACCACTCTGGAAAATCTGTACCAACCTGATGAGCAGAAGTCTTGGGCTTTACCACAGGTGTCTGGGTGGTGTTCTGAGAGCCAGACTTCTGCTCAGTCCCAAACTGAGGCCAAGATGTCCCAGGCCAGGTGAATCCAGAAGTGGACTTGCAGCCAGAAGTCCGCTGACAGCGCTGCTTGGGACCGCAGATCTGCTTCTGTGGCGCTCCAAAAAGAGCTTGGTGTTGGCCTCTGCAAGTCTCTCAGTAGCTCTGAAACATTCACAAGCACACACAGAGTCATCTTTGGCAGGAAGGCTTTCGCAAAGTTACCCTCCACAGCCTTGGTTACTACTCGACTTCTAAAAGCCAAGGGCATGAAGAGCGTCCAAACCCAGCACATCCTTTGATCTGAGCTTGTTCACAGGGCCTGTTTCTAAGAAATCACACCAAGTGCAAGGAGCAGCCAGTGTCACCTCCAGAAGAACTCTGGGCCACCCTGGCCTTCTCAAGGAAAGCTCAACCCTCAGACCCGCTGCCAAAACAGAAGCCAAGAAAGAGCCGCCTTATTTTGGATTCACAGAATCCAACTCTTTTCTCCCAGAGGCCTCTCCTTATTCAAACAGGAAAGGGCACAAGATTCATCTTCTCTGTCACCCACAGCATGAGGAGAGTTGAGACTGGCAAAAAGACTGCCTGCTAAAACAACCTCAACTTGAAAAGACACCAATAATGCCAGAGTGGTGCTGCTGTGGGGTTACTGCTGGAACTCTAAAGAGAAAGGAAGACAGGTCTGAGGAAGGGAAGGCTCTGAAGGAACTTTCCCCACAAAGATGCCACGTTCTGCTGTCACACCTGATGCTGGCCAGATGCAGAAAAGGGATTTCCAAGGAAAATGCAGGAGGAAAAAGGAATCTGTTCTTACCAGTCCAAAAAAGCAGGGACTTACCTTTCCAGTTTCTTGGTGAGGCTTTTTCTTCTTTGGGCTTCCACCAGATACAGCTCTTTGTACTTGTCCACTTCTGCCTGGGTGGATTCCTTTTGAAAAGGTCTTTCTGCTTGGTTGCTTTTTGTCCTTCCCAGTGCACGTTCCAGATCTCTAATTCTGTCTTCTAACTGTTTTTTCAGTGAGTCCACGACTGCTTCTGATTTCTTCTAAGGTGTCCTGGTGGGCTGCCTGTGCCTGAAGGAGACAGTGCACCTTCAACCACCACAAGAAAAAGAGAGCTCTGCCCAGCACAAAATTGCACACACCCACTTTCAAGGGCCCAGCCTGACTCAGAGAGGCGGTTCTGCCTCCTCACTCCCAGCAGCAACCAAGGCACAACCCAGGAGCTGCCAGGGCAAACAATTCTTTGCATTGGGAAAGAAGCCCAAATGAGCACTCTGCTTCAAAGCTACTAATGAAGAGACACTGGGTCTGTAGGACAGGGCATGTCCAAAAGGATTCTTCAAAGACAAGAAGAGCTTCCATCCACCTCCAGCCCCTCCCTCCCATCCCTGGAATTTCAGTGACTCCTTTTCTGAGCACTTTCACCCCCTCCAAGGACAAAGCAGCACCTGTAGGTCTGGCCATGACAGCTGCAAGTTGCCAAACCCATTCAAGGATGAGCAGTGAGAAGCAGAGCAGCGCACAGAGATCCCCCCAAGCACTGCAAAGTGGGAATCTGCCTTGGGCAGCCTTTGCATTCAGGGACCTGCCACCACATTCCACACCCATGACAGCACTCCTGCCCAACCAGATTGCCTTCTGCCACTGCCTTCAGCAAAGACAGAAGCTAACCCACAGAATACAGGAGCAAAAGAAAAAGACCAAACACCATGGCCACAAGAGAAGTTTACGTAGCACCTGTGGACACTGGGGAGAAATTCACTTACTTGCAAAAACTCATTGACTTCCTGGAGTTTTTGTCTTATTTCCTGGTCTGCTCGTTCTTCCACCTCTCTTTTACACTGTTCGAGTTGGCTGCGATCCACCACGTTGGTCTCCAAATGATGGTGGAGTTTTGCCAGCTCTTCTTGCAGCTGGCATTTGTCCAGGGCCAGGTTCTCGCACTCCCCACGCAGGGCAGACAGCTCTTCTTGCAAAGCCTGATTTTTGGCCTCCAGCTGCGTGCACTGTTCACGTTCCCTGTCCAACTGCTGGGAAAGTTCAGCAACCTGCAGACAGAAAGAACAAAAAAGGAACTGAGTGTGGTGTAAATGCAGTGAATTCTGGGAAAACCCCAAAACTGGCCGCCCAGGGAGACTTTATTCATCATCTGCTGGCTCAGGACTAGACACAAAGTGCAACCAGGCTTTTCTTTTCCAGCAAGAACAGCTTTCCCATCATTTGCCATAGGATTCCTCAGCTTCCCAGCCTTTTGGAGTTCCTCATGCAAAAATGCTCCAAGCTTCTGGACTCCAAAGGAATCACTGCAAAGGCAGGAAGCCATTCTACAGGGATGCCTTCAAACCCAAGCGTGGCTCTGACAGACGCCGCTTTAGCAACGGATCCGAGTGACGAGCGGAGAAGGGATGAGAGTTTCTGTGCCACTGCTGCACAGGTAGAGCAGCCTCAAAAGCACTGCTGGGAACAGCCCTTCAGGCTCCCCGCCACAGGATGGGCTGAAACAGCTCCCCGTGAGCAAGAAGGGACAGATTTTCCCCTGGGAGGCCCCTGTCCTCCTTGGGCCCTGGGCAGCAACAACACTGTGGAGAAAAGCCAACCCTCAAGGGCCTCCTGCTCAGCTCGTGCCTGAGACAGGGCTCAGGGGCTGATGGTGCCCTGCCAGTGACAGCGCTGTTCCTCCCCTCTCTGCCAGGGCAGCAATTCATCTGGCACACCCAGAGGACGCTGTCACAGCCTCCCTCCAGCTGCAGCCAGGCCTGAGCTGGGCCCCACTGCTCTCAGCCCATGGACGTGATGTCCTGCCAGGACGGCAGACCTGCCCATCCCTCAGGCCCAGCCGGGGGATCTGCACTCTTGGCTGACCCCGCTCACTCTCACAGGACCTGTTCTGCTCTTCTTGCTCAGGGCCTGTGGGACGGCTCCCTGGCCCGGGAGCTCACGCACCCTGACAGGCTGGCTGCCACTCCTGGCTTGCCCCTCCTCTGCAGGACAGCCTGGCCTCCATCAGCCCTTACACCTACTGCTTTGCCCTTAACATTTGCATCTTTCCCCAGAAGGAGAACTACCTCCGGATTAGTTCGAGTCATCTCCCACTGGAACAGCAGGAGGAGCATTAAGAAAAGCCCATCACATCCAAAATGCAGCCAAGGGAATAAAAACATCCACGTGACAAGAAATAGAGGGAAAGCATCTCCCAGCTTTCAAAAGAAGGAACACCACAACCAAAGAGCCCCACCCAGAGAGCAGCTCACCTCTCTTTGGAATCTATCAACTTCCTTGACCTTTTCAGAATATCTCTTCTTCATTTCTTCCAGCTGGGACTGACTTCCTTTCTCTTCATTAACCCGGAGTTTCCTCCTCTCTATCCTCAGAAGCTTTTCCAGCCTGCACAGCAAATTAGTGAAGAAAACCATGGAACACAGGAAGAACCAGCCTTTCCCCCACAGTCTCACAGAAACAGCACAGACAGCATCCAAGCCTAGAATGGCTTGGCTTGGCAGGGACATTAAAGATCATCCAGTTCCAAGCCTCCTGCTCTGGACAGGGACACCTTCCACCAGACCAGCTTGTTCACAACCCCATCCAACCTGGCCTTGAACACTTCCAGCCATGGGGCATCCACAGCTTCTCTGGGCAACCTGTTGCAATTTCTCACCACCCTCACAGCAACCAATTTCTTCCGAGGATCAAATCTAAACCTACTCTCTTTCCGTTTGAAGCCATTCCCCCTTGTCCTCTCACTACCTGCTCTTTTAAATGCACTCTCTTCATCCTTCTTGTGGGCTCCCTTCACACCCCAAAAGGCCACAATTAGGTCACCCCAAAGCCTTCTCTTTTCCAGGCTGAAGGGTTGCAATTGTCCCAGCCTTTCCTCCTAGCAGAGGTGCTCCATCTTTCCAAGCACCTTGGTGGCCTCCTCTGGACTCAGTCCAACAGCTGGAGGTCCTTGCTGTGCTGAGGAGCCCAGAGCTGGATGCAGCCCTCCAGCTGGGCTCTCCCAAGGGCAGAGCAGAGAGGCAGAATGCCCTCCCTCCACCCGCTGGCCACGCTGCCTTGGACGCAGCCAGGACACAATTGGCTCTCTGGGCTGCGAGCGCACATCGCCGGCTCATGTCCGGCCTCTCCTCCAGCCCAAGGGCTTCTCGGCAGGGCTGCTCTGCCCCTCTTCATCCCCCAGCCTGCACTGATACAGGGGCTGCCCTGAGCCACGGCCAGCAGCTTGCACTGGCTCTGGTTAAACCATCAGCAGATTGCCATGGGCCCACTTCTCCAGCTGGTCCAGGGCCCTCTGGGTGGCATCAGCTGTGTCAACCACACCCCTCAGCTTGGTGTCAGCTGCAAATTTGCTGAGGGCGCACTCCAGCCCTTCCTCTGGATCATTAGTGAAGAGATTAAAGAACACTGGGCCCAATCCAGACCCCTGAGGGACACCACTCGGCACTGATGGCCCTCAGCACTCTGAGCCATTGATCACCACCTCTGCATGGGACTGTTCACCTAATTTCTTATCCATCTAACAGTCCACGCATCCAATCCATCTCTCTCCACTTTGGAGAGAAGGATGTTGTGGGGGACTGTGTCAAAGGCTTTCCAGAATGACAGGGAGATGACATGGGTAGCCCTTGTCCACTGAGGCAGTCACTCCATCCTAGAAGGCCACCAGGTCGGTCAAGCAGCACTTGCCCTTGGCGAAGCTGTGCTGGTGCTTCCAATCACCTCCCTGTCATCCACGTGCCTTGACAGAGCTTCTAGAAGGATCTTTTCCGTCACCTTCCCAGGCACAGAGGGCAGGCTGACAGCTTGGCAGTTCCCAGGGCCCTCCTTTCTACCCCTTTCAAAGATGGGCACAGTGGGTTTCCCTTTTTCCCCTCACCTGGGACTTCCCCTGATTGCCACGACTTTTCAAATATCAAGGACAGTGTCTTGGCAACTCCATCAGACCCTGTTGGCCAATGGAGGGCAATAATGCTGGCCAGATGTAGAAGATGGATTTCCAAGGAAAATGCAGGAAGAAAAAGGAGTCTCTTATTACCACTCCAAACAAGCAAGGGACGGAAGGGCAAGGGGCTGGGCAAGGAAGCTGGCGGGGGTTTCCACTCCGCCAGATAAAGCGGCGTTGTACACCAACGGTCGCCCGGTGGGGGGGGGCCGGAAAAGAAGCATCTCTGGGTTGGGTGTGGTGTGACCAGAAGCAAATGCACGTTCCAAGTTAGAAGCGTTTCTTCCAACTGGATTCTCATGGATTCACAATGAATGTCTCCAGTTTGTCCTAGTGGGGCCTGGTGGGCTGCCTGTGCCTGAAGGAGACAGTGCACCTTCAACCACCACAAGAAAAAGAGAGCTCTGCCCAGCACAAAATTGCACCCACCCACTTTCAAGGGCCCAGCCTTACTCAGAGAGGCGGCTCTGCCTCCTCACTCCCAGCAGCAACCAAGGCAGAACCCAGGAGCTACCAGGGCAAACAATTCTTTGCATTGGGAAAGAAGCCCAAATGAGTACTCTGCTTCAAAGCTCCTAATGAAGAGCCTGTGGACACTGGGGAGAAATTCACTTACTTGCAAAACGAGGCTGACCTCTTGTAGCTTTGGACTTCTTTCCTGGTCAGCTCCTTCTGCCACCTCTCTTGTACATTGTTCTCTTTGGCTGCCATCCAGCACCA